>NW_016107347.1:724291-765271 GCF_001604975.1 Cebus imitator | reverse complement strand
AAAAAAAAAAAAAAAAAGGGCCTGGGCAAGGTGGGAAGAAGAGGGTATCAGCATCCTCTAGGTGGCAGCAGGCAGGCCTGACTAGGGTCTAGAAGACCCTCCAGCTCCCTCAGAGGGATGAAGACCTGGGGTCTTCTGGGTGGCAAGACTGAGACCCACTAAGCTCCAAAGTCCTGGCACTGAACTCTTCTCTCTGAGGTGCTAGGTGTGTAGTTTCTGAAGTCACATTATTGTGATTAAATGCATGCTTTTGTAAAACACACACACACAGACTATGAGACTAGTCTTAGGTAGAGTGAGAACGGTGACTTCTGTCCTTTCCGAAACTGTTGATCCACTCCCAAATTAAGACCCTAAGCTTTCCTGAGAACTTCAGCCACTCTGTGAAAATGGTGACTGAGGCTGGGGTGGGCTAACAGAGGCCACCTGCCTGTCTGCAGGCCTGTGAAACCCAATCAGTATACCTCCTAGAGAGAGTTTAAAGGAATGTACGGGTGTGCAGGATGAAATCAGCCCAAGGACTTTTATAGAAACATGAGTGTGATCTGTGAGGAAAGCAAGGATGTAACTAAAGCAATGCATTTGCTTTTCCTGGCTGACTGACAGGCTTTGGTGGGGGTGGGATAATTTTACCAATTGGTTGTAAAGACCTAAGTCGCTGGCAGGGACGTAAGGGAGGGAGCTACTCAGAAGAGCTAGAAGGCAAAAAGGAACAAATATAAAAATCCTCCTATATCCCAGGCACACAATTCTTTGTCACATATGTATTACATATGTACATAAAAGTTATTCAGTTTAAAAAGAAAACCCTTGCTTTGGACAGAATGGATATGCACATAAGTTCATGCATTCACTCAGCAAGTAATCATTGAATATCTATCATGAACAGGACATTTTGCCAGGCTCTTTGTAAGTATGTGTATGAGTGTGTGTGCGTGTATGTGTGGGTACAGATTCAACCAGCAAACTCCAATTTGGCTTCATGGCAGGTTTGAGAGACAACTCAGAACTCTGAGTGCTGAGACTCAGACCTCAGGATACGCAGACATTTTGGGTCATTGCCAGAGGTGGTAACAAGTCTGCTGGTGCCCTAAGGGTTCACACTTTTCCTCTTGTGCAGTTGTGGAAGTGGGAGAGGAACAGCCTTGTGCTCCAACATCCAATCTACTACCTTTGGGGATAATGCTGAGAAGCAAAATATGTTAAATCCTTTTAAAATAATGCTTTTCATTCCTAAAGTCTGTTCCCCTTCCAGAATCATTCTGAGGTTGGAAATAACCCTGCAACCAATGGATTGCTTTTCAGTGACTATGGCATTGAGGAGACTGACTTAGGACAATTTCCATAGGTGTAAACTTCAACGGTATGCACACGCACACACAGGCGCATGTGTACACAAATATACAGGTGACTAGACAAATTACTTACACAGAGCAATCATACCTAGAAAAACAAGTAGGATGGGGTAGGGGGCTGGATTCAGTTTTCCTTACTTTTGAAATTCAGTAACTCCACAAGTAGACTCAAAATATCACTTAGTTTTAAGTTTTATTTGACAAATAAAAATGGTATATATTTATTATGTATATGTTGTTTTGAAATACGTATGTTGTAGAATGGCTAAATTGAGCTAATTAACACATGCATTACATCACATATTTTTGTGTGTGTGGTGAGAACATCTAAAGTCTATTAGTAATTTTCCTTAATACAATACATTCTTGAAAATTGCTAACAGTAGTCACCATGTTGTACAATAAGTCTCTGGAACTTATTCTTCCTGACTAGTCACTTTGCTTTTTAACAGTCATTTTCATGTGCCCTTACGAACTTAACTGCTATATCAGTGTGTAACCAGGCCAGCAGACACTACCCTAGTCTTGTAGCAGCAAATGACCCAGTTGCCTGTGGCTTCATGGAGTAGTTGGTAAAATCCAATCATGCTCCATGGAGCTAGTGGAGGACGCTCAGCCTTGGCATACGAATCTGCAGGTACAAGTACCTTCCTGCACAGCGACTTTGAATCCAGGCCAAGCAAAGACAGGTACACCTATAAAGAGATTCTGTATTTTTGGCATCTAATTGGTGAGTGTGTATAGAACAAAGGAGTGGAGAGGAGGGCAAAACAACTAAGTAATAGAAAAGCCAGCCATAGACTGCAGTGGAAAATAATGGCATGAAAAGGCTTGGGGCAAAGGTAAGGGGTAGCAGTTGAATGCCACCCGAACTCATCCGGATGCCTCTGCTTTCAAGCGCTCCCAGAACCCGAGCCCTAAGTAAATAACAATTCTCTTAAAGCGAAGGCAGCAAGGAGATGACATTGCGAAGTGCAGATTTTTCTTCCACGGATTAAGAGGATAGTATAAAACATATATATATATATGTAACGGCGTTTCACCATGTTGGTCAGGCTAGTCTTGAACTCCCGACCTCAGGTGATCCGCCCGCCTTGGCCTCCAAAGTTCTTGGATTACAGGCGTGAGCCACCGCGCCCGGCCACTTTCCCCTTAAACTAGTGAAGCAAACGGATTTTCCCTTTTCGAATATCGCTCTTGTTTTTCCACCTAGTCTTTGGGAATGTAACCTCAACCTTAACCGCGTATGACCTTTTCCGCTGCACCTGTGCAGGAGAGACAAGCGCTTTCCCCCGCAGCGTCCAATCGCTAAATTATCTAACCCGGCGGCTACGACTCAGGGAAAGCCCTGGTGGCGAGCTTCTTTCCCCGGCTTGAGCTCAGCAGCGGGACCCGCAGTGTTGCCGGCCAGTGGGGAGGCAGGGAGGCTCTCCGCGCGCCGGAGGCAGGCGGGAAAGGGAGTCCAGCCGCCCGCCGTTGTAGCTCAGGAAGCGGGAGATGCCAACACACACTTCGCAGTTCTGCGCGTTCTTCGTGTCTCGGAGGAGAGTAGAGCCTCGGTGTGAGCCTCCATCGGCACCCCGCGAAGAGGAGGGCGTCTTGTGCCACTGCCGCGACTCTGCGTTAAAACGCAGACAAGCTGCTGCGGCTGCCTTAGTCCCGGGCGTGCAGCCGCGGCGCGGAGCAAGGTGAGGCTGCCGGGAGGGAGAGCCGCGGGGCCGATCCCCCACTCGGGTCCTCTAGAAAGCCCGCTCTGCGCCCAAACGCGCCGCTCCGTCCGTGGGTGACTTCGGACCCGACGCTGCCTGTTAATTCACGCGCTCTGGGACGCACCGGGGGTCGTCTTCTGTAACCCGGCCGCGCTACCTCCCCGGGTGAGCCGGCCTCGCGGGTGGGTTTGGCAGCCGGCGACGGGGCGAAAGGACAACCTCGCCTTATTTCTAGGAGATGAACAAGGGCTGAGCGTCCCCGCCACCCCAGCCCGGGTATTGCCCTCTTTTCCGTGTTCTGGGAGGAGGCAAACCATGCCGTTTTGAGTTTCAGCATATTTAGATTCTGAAAATCGATGGCCGTTACCTTCTTTCCTGGAAGGGCCTGCCCGGTAGGCACAACCTCGGAAGAAACGGGCGGCGCGTGAGCTCCTCGGAGCCGCCGCCTGGACCTCCAGACTCGCGTCGCGCGGCTGGTGCGGCGCCCACGGAGTGTGGGGACTGGGCCCGAGACTTCTGGGACGGGATCGTGGGTAAGGCAGAGGCCAAGCCCTTCGAAGAACTCTTGAGTTCTCTGCCTGATATTTTGTGCCCTCAGGAAGGGTCTCTTCCCGACTTTTGAGGGTGTCTGGTTCTTTGACGGGGTGACCCTGTCGGGGAGAAAGGAGACGTGTTCCTCCACTGTTGTTCTGTGGTGCGGGACCCGGCTTTGTTCGGCCTCCCTGCTCTCGGGTAGTGCCCGAACTCGTGCTGGCACGCCTGACCGCGGGCGCTGGCGCTGGCGGCTGCTCGGACTGCCCCCTACCCCACTCCGCGCACGCACAGGCTACCAGGCGAAGCCGGGACGCCCCGCGGACGCTCGGACCCAGCACACCCGCGCACGGCCTGGGAAACGGGGAAGGCCACAGTCGGCTTCCCTCTCGCAGATTCTATCCTCGGGCACTCGGAGGTCACAGGGGCTCTCAAGGCTCATTCTGAATGGGAACCAGCACAAAGGGTTCAGGTAGCCTGGTGGCCCGGACTGCGCAGGGTGCGGACTGGGAGCCCGGATCCAGCTTCGCAGCCACGTGCCTCGCCGCCCGGCGGCCGGGCCCGTCCCAGGCAGGAGGCAGGCCGCCTGGACAGGCTTCCGCGGCCTGGGGGTACGCTCTGGTTCACCCCCAGGTGAGGCCCCTGGGGGATGCCCAGATTTAGGCCGGGAAACGCACCCGGAGAGAACCACGGAGCGCTCTCGGTGGTGAACCAGAGCTTACAACTGTGGCCGCAGCTGGACCTAGGGGAGGCCTGGGCGCTGAAGCCGCCGCCTGCTCGGCTGGAGTTCGTGAGCGGCCCAGCAGGGTCCACGCCGCGTGTTCCTCTGCTGACAAGGCTCTGCGGGGTAGTGGGCGGGAGACTGGGGTCTCAGAACAGAGGGGCTGGCCCGGCGCGGCGGGCCGAGAACGCCCGGGCGTGTGTGTGCAGTGGTGCGGGTTGGGGATGGAGGCGCGGCCTCCTTTATCCCCCGACCGGGGAAACCGGCTCCTCGATCTCATCCAGCGCGGAGGCAGTTAGCGTCCGTGGACCTGCTAGTGTCCTGCTTTGCAGGCGCTCCGTTTCAGAGCTCCAAAGGAAACCTTCTGTGACTTCAAGAGCGTCCTGCGCATTCACATGGGACCACCTCCTGGCTGGCTGAGGAGAGTGAAAGGTCTAGCGTCTCAGCCTCCTTTTCCCTTGCCCGTTTTTCCCACTTCTTATCCACAGATGAAGAAAGAGTACATCGTGGAATAAAAGGAGCGAATTATCTACCAGCGAGGCAGAGGAAATTAACAGTCCCAAGACTGCCCCCAGGTGATCGTTTTCAGGAATAACATTTCCGGGCAGTCTAAGGTCGCTTTATCTCTCTTTGGAGCGAATGTCATCTGTGGTAGAAAAGTTATTGAATCCAAAGGCTATGCTAATGCCCCCAAAAGGAAAAAATCGGCCCCAGAAATCTCCTGCCCACAGATGCTGAGAATTTGTTCAATTTGTCTTTATGGCCTTATATTTGATAAGTGCACTTCCAAAATCAAAGGCTCTCCTCCCCAAAAAGCTTCCACCCATCCTCTTTTCATTTTTTCCTTCTTCCTGGTTTCTTCTTTCTGAAACAATAGCGCGGGCGGCTGGAGTCAGTCTGATGATATAATCCTTAAGGTATTCACGGGCAGACCAAGGGCCAAGCTATCAAAGGGTTCAGCTTTTTCTTTCTTTCTTTCTTTCTTTTTTTTTTTTAAAGCTGTTTACTATTCAGGAAATTTGGTAATTATTATTTTTTCTTCTCTATGTAGTGGTATTACCCTCTTCCTTTTGATATTAGATCTTCTATGGGCCCCTAGCTTTATGTTGTAGAGAAAGGAGAAAGATGAGGGACTGAATTCTGCAGGAGAATGCAATTTTCTTTAATGTCATCATTGCTGCTGAATACCAGCTAAGGGCTTCCAAAAGAACAGGAACCCCCAGAGCAGAGGCCTCGTGTTTCCAGGGGCAGAAGAGGGTGCTAATACCGTTCATTCTTTTACACTACAAACTTTTTTTTTGTACATCACTCCACCAAAATACTTTCAGTACTTTTGTACTAGGATTGAAAACGCACAGCAGGAGGGGAAAGGAGGATTAAAATCATATTTTAAAAAAGTATTTGTTTAGAGTGTCACACTGAATCTGGTGGGGAGGGGTACTAATCAGTACTAATATCCTTGGAAGATTGCCATGTTTACCATGTTTTTTCCTGAGTTAAATACAGTGCCTTGCTTATAACTGGCAGTCCTCAACAAATAATTGTTGGTTGAATGTTTGAAAAACATAAAGCAAAGGAGCACAAACAGGATTGGCTATTTAACTCCATTTAGTTAAAAGTTGGTAAGTTTCTTGCACTAGCTAACGTGTATCCTACAAAGCAAGACCATTTCTGCTAATTGCCAGGGGCTGTACTTAATCAGTTTAAGTTTCATCTCCCCAGCTGAACTGTAACATGAAATCAGAGACGCAATGTGACTGCTTTCATTATATACAACATCTTGTATATTGCTGGGTACATTGATTAATCATCTTAGAGTATGGTGAAGGAGAAGATTCAGCTTAAGATGGAACAAGTTAAGTGAAAGTTAATTATCCCCTTGGATAGTGCCAAGTATCCCTGTAAATGGGTAATAGTGGTCTAGGAGTAGGAAAATTTCTGTTCAGACTCCTCCTTTGATTGGGTCATATCTCTTCCTGCCCACACTCTCTCCAGAAGTAACACTTTTTCCTCCTTATTGGGATATGAAAGCACAGAAAAGGGTAAGCTGTGATGACCGGTTAGCAGTCTGTCCGTGTGGATGCTAATGAGATCATCAGAAGTTCTATCTACTTGGGCACTAGTTTGGCCTTATTCCAAGCACATCCATGATATCCAAGGCCAGTCCCAGCCACATCCAGTGGCTCCAGGCCTTGGGAGCAAAGCTGCCGAAGGAAGAGCAGATTCCTAGAGGGACTGTGTCTGCCTGGGGAGCCCCAGATATTCCAGGTTCTCTTATTTGAGAGAGCTTGTTCTAGGACAGCAGTGCTATCTGGAAGTTTCTGAGATAGTCTAAGGAAGTTCTCAAGAAGAATTGAATTAAATTAGCTGTAAGTTGCTTCCTTACTCATCTTCTCTCTCAAATACAAAAACGAATGTTTGACTAGAAATCAGACGAGTAGGGCTAAACAGTGGAATTATGAATGTTTGCTAATGACTTAAATGATGAAAGATCATTTGTAGGTTTCAGAAATTACAGCCCCATGGCCAACCACAGGTTTCTGAATGCACCCAACATAATCTTCTAAAGTGCTGACCATGGAAAAACTCCACACTCACGACCCAGCTCAGGCCTGCTATGTAGCTCGTGCTGGAATTGTGGGGAATCTTGTGCTCCATGCTACACACAAGACCGGCAGCTGAAGGTGGAGAAATTGTCCTCTTTGCTCATTGATACTTCCAGGTTGTTATCCCGTCATTGTCCCTTTCTCTTCCTTAATGTTCCCACTGCCCCAGGTTTTGGAAATGATGCTATCAGCCTACAGACTTGAAGACCATGTCTCCTTATTACTTGAAGATTTGATTCCTGGATCATTCTCATTTTCTTTAGTGCTTCTCCCAGCGTAGTTTTAGTGGTTTCACATTGAAGTAAATGACCTTTATAATACCCTAGACTCAACCTTCTCTCCTCCAGAGATTACGTTTTCCACTCTGTATCAACAGTCATTCCTTGGGCCGTATCTCAATCTTTGTCATTACCAAGAGTTGAATCCCCACAATCTTAATTTCAAGCTCTGACCAACACTGCCTGTCTTTCCAGTTCACTCCCTCAATTTGTTGCCACCACCAGGACCTTCAATGAACTGATTTTTATCATCGTTCTACATCCTCACACCCAACACATCCTTCCTTCCCAACTTGCCCTGTGTGAATGCCATGACTCTTACACCTTGGCGTCCGGCATATGTATTCAGGTGCTTTACCTCTTTGTCCTTTGTTGCAATCACCTGGCAAAGGCCAGCTCTAGGTTAAATCCAGTTCTATCTAAGTTCTGCCTCTGCCTACACCCACACAGTGGAATGTGGTTGGAACAAAACAATCAATTGTGCTGACTGCTCTCACTGTAAATTCATGTTCCTTAGCCTCAAGAGACCCCTTATATCCTGCCTGGCAGTTCTACTGCCTTTCCCCTTCTCTAGATGACTATTTCACACCTCCTACTCCTCTCCCCTTAAACCTTCAACACACCCTCCCTCATCCCAATCCTCTGCTGAGGACCTTGATTCCTGTTTCACTGGTAAAACTGAAGCAATGAAGAGAACTTCTACTTTTTTTTTTTTTTTCCACATGTAAATGTTCATCTGCTTCTGTGTCCATATATTCTTCCTTCTCTCTTCTCTGGTCTCCCATCTAAATCCTGTCCACATGTGAACAGGTTGGATGTCATTCCTTCATACTTACTCAAGGATGCCATTGCTTCAGTAACGATCCTCTCTAACTTCTCCATCATCAAATTCTCCCTCTCTACTGGATCATTCCCATTCAAATATGCAACTACTTCCCCCATTCTAAAAAGGAACTGCTACGGTTTGGATGTGGTTTCTCCCCTCCTAAACTCATGTTGAAATTTAACTGCCAGCATAATGATGCTGGGAGTTGGAGCCTTTAAGAGGTGATTAAGTATTTAAGGCAGATTAATGTCTTTCTTGCCAGACGAGTGTTTCCTTGCAAGAATGGATTGGTTTTTGCAGGAATGGATTAGCTCCTGAGAGAGAAGAGTGGGCTGTTATAAAGTGAGGTGGCCTCTACTGTTTCGTCCTTTTTTCCACAAGCCCAATTCTGCTTCCATTTCTCCACCATGTTTTGACATTGCATGAATGAGGCCTTCGCTAGAAGCTGCCAGATGCAGCTACCCCATCATGAACTTCCCAGCCTCCAGAACTATGAGCTACATAAACCTATTTCATGAATTATCCAGTCTTGAGAATTCTGTTATAGCAACAAAAAATGGACTAAGACAGTGAGAAAACCCTCTTTTGATTCCATATCACTGTCATACTATTGCACTTTTCTGCTTCCCTTTACAGCAATAGTTCTTTTTTTTTTTTTTCTTTTTCTTTTTTTTTTTTTTTAAGACGGAGTTTCGCTCTTGTTACCCAGGCTGGAGTGCAATGGCACGGTCTTGGCTCACCGCAACCTCCGTCTCCTGGGTTCAAGCAATTCTCCTGCCTCAGCCTCCTGAGTAGCTGGGACTATAGGCACGTGCCACCATTCCCAGCTAATTTTTGTATTTTTAGTAGAGACGGGGTTTCACCGTGTTGACCAGGATGGTCTCGATCTCTTGACCTCGTGATCCACCCGTCTCGGCCTCCAAAGTGTTGGGATTATAGGCGTGAGCCACCGTGCCCAGCAGCAATAGTTTTTGAAAGGGTCCGCAAGAACGCTGCCTCCGGTTTTTCTCCTTCCACTCTCTTTTAAATATATTCAAGTAGACTTTTGACCCCACTCTCCACCCAAACTGCGTTAATCAAGGTCACCAGTGATCCACACACTGCTAAATCCAGTGGTCCGTTTTCAGTCCTCACCGTACTTGATGTAGACTGGTCTTTTTCCTGAAGACAGCTTTTCCACTTGGCCTTCCGGGCAATCAGTACTCCACCTTGCTTTTCCTTTTGTTACATTCGGCTGTCTTCCTCAGGCTCTCTGCTGCATATTTTCTCATTTCTCTCCACCTTTAAACGGGATCAATCTTTGGACCTCCTCTTGTCCCTGTCCACACTCACTCATTTAAAGATTTCATCAAGACTCCTGACTTTAAAATGCTATCTATGTATTGATGATTTTTGAAATTCATTAATTAATTAGCCTGGACCTCTCTCTGACTTCTACTTTTGTTTATTTTTATTTTATTTCATTTTATTTTAAGACAGGCTCTCACTCCTGCCCAGGCCGGAGTGCAGAGGCACAATCATGGCTCACTGCAGTCTCGACCTCCCAGGCTCAACTGATCCTCCCACCTAGGCCTCCTGAATGGCTGGGACTAGAGGCGCATGCCACCATGCCTGACTATTTTTTAATAAATTTTTTGTAGAGATGGAGATCTCACCATGTTGCTCAGGTTGGTCTCAAACTCTAGGGCTCAAGAAACCTTCCTTCCTTGGCTTCCCAAATTGTTGGGATTATAGACATGGGCCACCATAGCCGGCCAACTTCTACTTTTAAATACACAGCTGATCAATTAATATCTCCAAATGTCCAAATCCAAACTCTTAACCTTTCCATATCTGCTCCTCCTACAGTCTTTCCTATCTCAGTAAATGGAAAATCTCTTCTTTTAACTTCTCGTGTCAAAAATCTTTAAATTATCCTTGAGTTCTTTATTTTCTCTCAAATATCACAACCAATCTATCAGCACATGTTGTCAGCTCTACCTTAAAAGGTATTCCAAATCTTATCATGCCTTACCACTTCCACTCTATTGTTTTACTGCAAGCCTTCCCTTTTGCATGGCTGATCAAAACAGCTACCTAACTGGTCTTCCCACTTCCATCTCTGACCCCGTAGTCTATTTCTCAACATAATAGCCAACACGAGCCTTTTATAACCTAAATCTGCAATGGCTTCCCAATCCCACTTACCTAGAGTAAAAGCCAAAATCCTTAGCATGGCCTATAAAGCCTTGACCCCCCGCCTCCGCATCAACATTCTGACCTCACCTCCTTCCACTGTCCCTCTCATTTACCTGACTCTGGCCACATTGGTCTCCTTGCTGCATTTTAAACAAGTCAAGCATGCTTCTGCTTCAAGGCCTTTGTATTTGATATTCCCTCTGCCTGGACTGGTTTTCCCTCACATATCACATTGCTTTCTTTCTCACCTCATTCCGTTTTCTGCTTAAATGAAACCATCCTTTGAAACTCTGTTAAAGCAAGCACCCTGTATTAGTTTGCTAGGGCTGCCATAACAAAATACCACAGACTAGTGGCTTACACAGAAATTTATTTTCTCACAGTTGTGGAGGTAGAATGCTGAGATTAAAGTCTGGCAGGTTTCATTTCTCCCGAGGCTGCTTTTCTTGCCTCTGTGGATGCCCACCCTCTTGCCATGTCCTCTCATGGTCTTTTCTTTGGGTATTTGTCTGTGTGTCATAATCCCCTCTGCTCACAAATCATATTGGGTTAGGATATGCTCTCATTTTAACTTAATTATCTCTTTAAGAGGCCCATCTTCCCAAACAGTCACATTCTGCCATGCTGGGGACTAGGACCTCAACATGTAAATCTGGGAAAAACGAAATTCAGTTCATAATGCTCCATCTCCATTTTCTTTCTATGTCTACAGAGCACTCATCACCTGGCCACCAGCCTTTCCTTGCTGGTTTATTGTCTGTTATCTCTCCCCTACAATGTCAATTCAAATTGGGCAGGGATTTTTTGTCTCTTTTGTTCACTGCTGTACACCCAGTGACTAGAACATTACATGGCATATAATGAGCACCGAATAAATAGTTGTAAAATGATCTAAGGGTTTTACGTACTTATCTGTCTCCTGAAGCCATCTGAATTTGCAACCTGTAACCTCTCTCTTATCAGGGTTGTTTTCTATCAGTTACCATTTACTCTCTGCCCAATGTTGTGATTCATATTGGAGTAATTTGCAAAAATAAAAACCCTCAGTCTTTTTGCAAAAATCTGTATTCCAAGACACTTATAAACAAGAACACGTGAGATTTTTTAAAAGGATAGTAATTTATGGTACAAATTTCAACTGCAATAAATAGATAAGTTGGTAACAAAATAGGGAAAACTTGTCTGTAAAATGGGGACAGTAATTCTTATGTATTATAGAGGTTTGTGAAGATGAAATATGGTTATAGTTTATCAAACACTTCTTCATATTAGGAAAATATTTGAAAGTTACAAGAAGAAAGACAGAGACCCATGGGAGCCATTTAAGCCCTCTTGTGGAAGGTTCGTGAGGCTCAAGAAGGAGTTAACCTGTCTGGCAATGTCCAAGGACCTGTTGGGCCCAGCCAGTCAATAGAAGCAGATCACAGGTGTAATTCTTGTAACATGAGTCCTTTCTGGGAGCAACAGTGGGGCATGCTGAAGCCTTACAGAGGAGCCTGTCTCTAGCCTGCTCACACAGTTCAATTTTCTCTCAATAAAAATGCAATAGAAATTCATTTCCCTCCAGACTGTTGAATACTTTTGATTCCAAATTATTTGGAATAGAAATTCTGATTCACAGTATTTTTGGAAAGAAGATGGATGAAGAGTTCTTAAAAGAAAAAAGAAGGGAGAAAAAGAAATAAAGTGGCTGTGTTTTACCAAACTGAGAGTAGTTTAAAGACACTGCAGGATTTAAAAAATGTATGAGCCAAAGCTAAAATAATTTTTAGCCTATGCAGAAAGACTTTTGTGTTCCTAACAGTAGGCGGGGAAATTAAACCTTTTTTTTTTTAAAGAGTCACGTAATTTGGAGGAAGTAGGGCAATGCCAGCTGCCATGTCTTCATTACCACAAAGAACCTATTATAGATTCACTAAGTCCCAGGTTTGGCTAAATTTTGAATGTGCTAATTCTTCTTCATCATGTTAGCACTGTCCAAAGTATTTGGCTCCTATGCCAAAGACATTAGATCAGTTTGCTATGTACAGTAATAATAATATTTTATTTAGGTTTTGGATTATCTACAGGTTTCAATTATCTCGGTTGTCTCTTGTTAATAAGAATAATGGCAAACTGGCTTTAATCTCAAATCATAATTATTTTCTTTTATGAGTTGCATTCATTGTCTCCCTTATTGTCTCTACGTTTAACGTCTATCAAATCTGAAGTGTTCACAGGTTTTCCACAAAACACATTAGGGACAAGAGTCTTTATTCTCACACAGTCTACTTTCCAGCCCACAACCAATACCACATTAGTCTAGCCTGGTCTGGACTAGGGTTCCGAACACTGAAGATCATAATGAGAGCTGGTGACAGCAAAGAGTATGGTTTCCTTCTATGATATTGATATCAGACACTTTCAGAAATAGTTTGAATATTCCTAACTCATGCTTATTAGAATTTCATGACTTTCTCACTCATAGATCTAATCAATGCTCAACTGTTTTTATTTCTAGGCCATATAACCCTTTACAGGGTAATAAGTACCGTAATTTTACTACCCACTGTGAAAAGTAACACCCCATTCTTGTCTTTCTCGGTTTCAGTAAATCCTCATCAATTCTAAGATTCTAATATTGGTGATCAAATCTCTGTTCACTCTGCTACCAATGTAACTTCAATTATTTCCCCTTTTAGGATTTGCACAGACCAAAATGGCCTAAAATTTTAGGCTGTTTATAAATAATCACATATAAAAACTAAAACAATATAGGCTAAATTATTGTGAGTTAATCTGATGAAAACAGGAGCAGGAAATAGCAGAAAGTCAAGATAATCATTATGTTTTCATAACATTATCTATCTGTGTCTCTCTGTCTCCCCAACGTAAACTCCTTCAGGATAGAAGCTGGTTTTTATTCATTTTTAGTGCTGCCCCCACCCCCGACCCACTTCATCCCAGCACAATCATTCTCAAACATCTGTACATCTAGATCACCTGAAGGGTTTATTAAAATTGATTACTGATCCCTACCCCTAGAGCTTCTCATTCAGTAGGTGTGGGGTGGAGTCTGCAGATATGCATATCTAATGAGTTCCCAGGTGACTCTGATGTTGTCTGGGGACCATACCTGGAGAACTACTCACTGCCTCAGCACAGAGAAGGCTCTCCGAAAATGTTGGTTGCACTGAATTGAAGCAATCCAGTTGAAGAGAAGACATCAGACAAACAGTGTAGTAAGATTAGTATATTAGTTGGAGCAGTACCTAAAGTATTGGAACCCAGAGATCTCAAGACAAAGTAGCTTACATATGATAAACGTTATTTCATCACACAACAGTCCAGAGGTAGGTGAGCAATCCAGGGTGGAAAGGTAGCTGTGCTTGCTGAGGTCAGAAACCTGGGCTGAGGGGTTGACTCTGTCCGTCTTTTCTTTATGGCTTTCAGCAATGGGTCAAACATGCTGTTCCAGAATGTGTGGACAAAGAGAAGCACTTTGCTTTAAAAAAGATGTGACTCTGAAATTGCACAAATCACTTTTGCTCATATCCCATTAGCTAGAGCTAATTTACAGGCCCATACCTTGGGTAGGCTGGGAAATTTAGTCTCTACCTGGGGCTATGTGCTCTGATAAAATTCGGAGTGAAGGTTTTATTACTAAAAAGTGATATGGACAGGAGACAGGGAAATACTGGGTAGAAGAGGGTGATCTCCCTGCAAAGGCCCCACCCTCAAGCCTGGATACCTGTGGCCCTAAATGAGAACAGGCATTCCTGTTTTTATGCCCCAAAGGCTGCATCCCTATCCTGCACCCATATAAGCCTTGAACCCTGGGCTCCAGGGGCAGACCAGCAAACCAGCACACCAGCAGATGGACAGTGGAACAGCACAGCAGAGAAAAAGAGAAGAGGAGGAACATCTGAATGCCAAGAGAAGTTTGGCTAGGGACAGTCAGAAAGGAGTCCAGCTGCTGGTAAGCCCAACTCCAGGGGAAAATCACGTTCCCATTCCATCCCATTCTTCCAGCTCCCTATCCATCTCACTGAGGGCCACCTCCATCACTCAATAAAATCTTGCATTCATCCTCAAGCCTGTGTATTACCCGATTCTTCCAGGACACTGGGCAAGAGCTTGGGATACAGAAGGCTATGACATTGGAATCCTGTCCCTGCAAAAAGGCAGAGGGTCCATTGAGCTGGTTAACACTCAAGCTGTCTGCAAAGCTGAAAGAGCACTGTAGCACTGGGGTTGCAAGTACCCACCCCTAGACACTACTGTGGGGCCAGACCCAAAGCGCTGTCCCTGGGCCCTGTACCTGTCCATCTGTATGCTCCTGCCCTAGCTAGGGATTTGAGCAGTGGGGTGACCAAACAGGTGAGCCACATCCCTGTCACACATCCTGCGAGAGGTATCAGGGAACTCTCATTTCAAAAGGAGAAAAAAGAGAATAGATACTGGGAGATAGTTGGCAGTCTCTGTCAAAAAAACTTCATGGCAAATCTATGTGTAACGTGACAAAAATCTGAACAATAAATACAATAAGGGTTCTCTATGTATTTGTACATATTTGGGGAGGAAGTAGAGTGAGATAGGGAAGCAAACCTCTGCTTTATACAGAGGTTGTTAATTTGGTATTAATATGGATCTAAAGGCAAAGCCCCTTCATTTACTTCAACATGTCAATATGCCAGCACATCAAAGGAGCATGAGAATGTCCTGTCGTCACTAGAGGAGCATGGAGGAACACATGGTTTGGTGAACATGAAGTTGCAGGCGTGAGAAATGCATGAAAGTGCAGAATGGAAGTCTCGATGGTGGCTGGCGCAGAAAGAACAACGGGACTGACAGTGGTTAAGAGTGAGACACACAGTGGTAGCCTTTGCAGAATAGCAAGAGAGAGGAGGAGCACAAGACACACTCCGTTACAATATAAGTGTGCAGCGTTAGACATCAAGGGAGACCATGGAAGAAAGTAATGAAACCTACATGGGAGGCAGGGAAAAGCTCGACAGGAACATTTGCCACGTGACAAACAGCAAGGACAGCGTGGGCGGGAGTTCTGAGGCACCAGGCTAGAAGAATGCCAAAGCTGAAAAGGGCTCAGGAGAGGGTTTGTGTTGTTTGTTTGTTTCTCTAGCAACTAAGCAGGAAAAGCAATAGAGAAGAGAAACGGCAGCAGCAGCTAAGCTGGGCAATGACCTAGATACAGGCAAGGGGGAAGAGATGAATTAGGATGCCCCAGAGGCAAAAGCAAATGACCTTTATGCATGAAGGAGCTTTAAATATGACCAGAAAACAGCAAGTAGAAAAGGAAGGCACAGAAAAAGTGAAAGAATAATACTTCACTGAGGAATCAGCAACCTCAGAAATTCTATTTGTTAATTTTTCTGTAAGGGACCCAGGAGAGGAAACTATAATAAAATAATTTCGTGGCCTCCATCCTCATGAGTACTTAACCTCCTCCCTCAGTGGAGGAACTTTATTCTAGAATATTGCTGAGGAAACAACACTTTTCTTGCTCACTGGCCGTCTGGTTCATGGTGGGAACACTTCTCTCCCGAGGACTGGTTCCCGCAGTCATGTCTGGATAAGCCACAGATTCTCTCATTACAAAAAAAGAAAATCATTGCAGAAGCCTCTTTTGAGGAAAGTCTACTGCAAACTCAGGGAACTCTCTGAGCAGCCTACTTATCGGAACTGACCATTGCTCTCAGTGGGTTTCCCTACAGAACAGGCTGGTGTGGGGAGATCTGGTGGTAAAGGCCAGGCACACAGCACTTCTTCTGCACTGCATTTACAGATATGAACTGGGACGTGGCTTTTTCCCAGGAAGAGCCTGTATGTTTATATATTACTCAAAAAAAGGAAAATCTGTAAAATCGGACCATTTTAACCTAAATAGAGTGAAATAAAGTCACATTATTTGATTTTCAGAAACACTTAGAAGAAAAGGACGACCGTAGGCCTGCTTCACTATGTGCATCGGTGGGTAGAAGTGAGGAGGGCCTATTAAAAAAGGAGTTTGCATTCCATAGAGCCAACACGGTTACATCAAATATTAAATATTTTATTTATTCAAAGACTGCTAAGTGATTGCAACATCTAGAAGCCACATTTCAAGTTATGAAGAGATAATGCCACAGCTAATGCACAGTAGAGGGACAAGACTCAGAAGACGTTGGTTATAATTCCTATTAGACCTCTCACTGGCCTCCAGTGTCCATCTCCACTTGGACAAGGAGCCCGAGGGTGGAGACTATGTGTCATTTCTAATTCTTGGTGCTTGAATGGTACCTGCAAAACAGGCACTCCACAAATGCTTGTTCACTGAGTATATCAGGTGAATCCTCACAGAACTGCCAGTTATATTTTTGGTAAAAGAGAATAAAAAAATATAATTTCATATGATATTTCCATTCTAATCTTGTCCACATATTGTATAGATTTGCTTTTCCCTAAATGCTCTCATGTTTCTGTGTCCTACTTTTTATTGAAAAGCCCTTTCTCCTATCCCATATCGATCATATTCCTTCCTTGAACATTCTTGTGAATTACTCATTCCCACGTGCACCCAGTATGTGCTAGTTGGCATCTCTGTGTGTCCTCCTCTAAACTGTAGTCATATTGCATTTCCTCAGTGCCCACACAAACATCTGTCATAATGCTGAATTACGTATCTGAGGATAAAGTCACCAAAGCCCTGAAACCCAGTTTCCTTCCTAGAGAAACAAGGTAATCCCTGCCTGGCCAATATAACAGAATTGTTAAGAGTTAACATATGAGGACTTAAAATGATTAACAGTGAAGCCTTCCGGTTGTTCTTCTAAAGGGGGGTGGTTTGAAAGGGGTTGGAAAATGTTAAGTGCTAGTGATAGGCAATTTGTTTTCAGCTTAATCTCAGGGAGAGATTGACTCTTCCCAGCCAAAACATTTGAAAAGACGCATCCAGTTGACAGACTGAAAAGAGAATGCCGATCACATAGGGAGGACACACAGCCAATGAGAACACACACAGAGTCCTTGTGTTAAAGAGAAAGAGACCAAGAATTGTCACATGCAGAGTTATTCCCTTTAAATAGTAATACGGGCACACAACACTTGACAGGGCGAGCTGAAAGAAATCAAAGGCTGCATTTGAAAGCAAACGAAAGACTCCTCTGTGTACAATGAAGAACGTTTGAGGAAATAATTGTAAAAGCATTAAAATAAGCAGAGGGGAGGAGGAAAGGAGGCAGGGAGGAAGAGTGAGGGCTAAGAATATGATGGGACACACAAGAGAGTATCACAAGTACTTGGAGAAGATTCTAGACTCAGTGAGAAGCGGCAGACTACTCCCTTAAGCACAGTAGTTAAGGGAGATTTCTTAGTTCTTAATTAGGAGAAACTAGAGACATAATAAATGTGTGACTTTTGGCAAGTCGCTGAAGGTTACTTTAAAAACTGGTATGAATAGTTTCTATCTTATAGAGCTGATAGAAACATTAAATAAGATACTGAACATAAATACACTTACAAAGTGCTCAGTATATGGCAAGTACATAATACATACTGTAATAGCTCTTATTATTTAATATTGTTTGGCAAGCTACATGGTCATTCTCAAGTAATCCTTTTACTGTCTTCATGAATTGTCCAGTTGAAGAACTCTCCAGGAAGAGTCCTGAACTTTACGTATTTGACCTATTACAAGCAAAACCAGTACACTAAATACTGAAGCAGCAGTATCTATAGACGGTTCTATGACAGAGATGTTCTCCATCTGCATTTATCCACTGTGACAGGCATTAGCCACATGAAACCATGGGGTACTTCAAAGTGCTGCTAAGGAAGCAATTTTTAAAATCTAAATGGACACATGCCATATTGGACAGTGCTGCCTTAAAGCACATGGCCCCTATACATATGAAAAGACATTATACAGGTCACTGTGGCCTAGTGGGGCTCTGGATTAGGTGACCTGAATTTGAAACCGGAATCCTCCTTTAGAAGCTACATTTAGAACTATATTGAGCAAGTAGCTCAGCCTCCCATGCCTCAGTTTCAACTTTTGCAATCTGAGGTGGATAACAGTATCTACTTTATTGACTTGCAGATTAAATTAGAGAATGCAAACAAAGCAATGGTTCTCAAAGTTCAGCAGGCATCTATATCACCTGGAAGGTGAAGACACCAATTACTGGGTTCATCCTCCAGGTTTTTTATTCAATAGGTCTGAGGTAGAGTCAGAGAATCTACATTCCTAATGAGTTCTCAGGCGATGCTCATGCTGCCGGTCTGGGAAGCCCACTTGGAAAAAGACTGTTGTAAGACATGTAGTATGGTGCCTGACACACAATGGGAACTCACTAGTGTTACTGTTTTATGATAAGCATCTTGATGGTGTACATCAGGAGGGTTTTTGCAAAAAAAAAAAAAAATTCACACTTTATTAGAAATCTCTAGCCCATTTTCTGACACATACTTTTGATAAATGTTTATGAGGCACCTACAAAGGGCAAACCACCACCACTGTGTTGAGTGACCAAGTGGGTTTGAAGCAAGGTTTCAGAGCACCAAGCTACATTAACATTATTATTACCATCTGAAATATGTTTCAACATTTCAACTCTCCACAAAACACACAGGAAAAATAAAAATCAGGTTTCTCCCCCATTTTTCATCTCGATCAGAAAGACTCCGAAGAGCCTATAAATGATAAGTGGAAGGGACGTGAAAATAGATGTAGATTCCAACCTTGGCTCTCTTATCAACTTCCTGAGGTCACTGGGTGTGATGGATAATTTTATGTGTCAACTTGACGGGGTTAAGGGATATCCAGATAGCTGGTAAAGCATTACTCTGGGTTTGTGCGTCAGAGTGTTTCTGGGAGAGATTGGGCTTTGAATCAGTAGTCTCAATAAAGAAGATACGCCCTTATCAAAGTGGGCTGACATCCAATCAATTGAGGGCCTGACTAGACAGAGGTTGATTCCAGGTCTAGCTTGTAAACAGTGTCATAACGAACACATGTGCATGTGTCTTTATCATAGAATGATTTATAATCCTTTGGATATATACTCAGTAATGGGGTTACTGGGTCAAATGGAATTTCTATTTCTAGGTCCTTGAGGAATTGCCACACTGTCTTCCACAATGGGTGAACTAATTTACACTCCCATCAACAGTGTAAAAGTGTTCCTATTTCTCCACATCCTCTCCAGCATCTGTTGTCTCCAGATTTTTTAATGATCACCATTCTAACTGGCATGAGATGGCATCTCAATGTGGTTTTGATTTGCATTTCTCTAATGACCAGTGATGATGAACATTTTTTCATATGTTTGCTGCCCTCATAAATGTCATTGAAAAGTTTCTGTTTATGTCCTTCACCCACTTTTTAATGGGTTTTTTTCTTGTAAATCTGCTTTAGTTCTTTGTAGATTCTGGATATTAGCCCTTTGTCAGATAGGTAGATTGCAAAAATTTTTTCCCATTCTGTTGGTGGCCGATTCACTCTAATGTCTGTTTCTTTTGCTGTGCAGAAGCTCTGGAGTTTGATTAGGTCCCATGTGTCTATTTTGGCTTTTGTTGCCAGTGTTTTTGGTGTTTTAGTCATGAAGTCGTTGCCTATGCCTATGTCCTGAATGGTTTTGCCTACGTTTTCTTCTATGGTTTTTATGGTGTTAGGTCTTATGTTTAAGTCTTTAATCCATCTGGAGTTAATTTTAGTGTAAGGTGTCAGAAAGGAGTCCAGTTTCTGCTTTCTGCACATGGCTAGCCAGTTTTCCCAACATCATTTATTAAACAGGGTATCCTTTCCCCATTGCTAGTTTTTGTCAGGTTTATCAAAGATCAGATGGTTGTAGATGTGTGGCATTGCCTCCAAGGCCTCTGCTCTGTTCCATTGGTCTATATCTCTGTTTTGGTACCAGTACCATGCTGTTTTGATTACTGTAGTCTTGCAGTATAGTTTGCAGTCAGGTGGCGTGATGCCTCCCGCTTTGTTCTTTTTGCTTAGAATTGTCTTGGCTATGAGGGCTCTCTTTTGGTTCATATGAAGTTTAAGGTGGTTTTTTCCAGTTCTGTGAAGAGGGTCATAGGTAGTTTGATGAGGATAGCACTGAATCTATAAATTACTTTGGGCAGTATGGCCATTTTCACAATACTGATTCTTCCTAACCATGAGCATCAAATGTTTCTCCATCTGTTTGTGTCCTTTCTTATTTCCTTGAGCAGTGGTTTCTAGTTCTCCTTGAAGAGGCCCTTTACGTTCCTTGTAGTTGTATTCCTAGGTATTTTATTCTCTTTGTAGCAAGTGTGACTGGCAGTTCATTCTTGATTTGGCTCTCTTTAAGTCTGTTATTGGTCTATAGGAATGCTTGTGATTTCTGCACATTGCCTTGTATCCTGAGACTTTGCTGAAGTTGCTTATCAGTTTCAGGAGATTTTGGGCTGAGACAACGGGGTCTTCAAAATATACAATCATGTCATCTGCAAATAGAGACAATTTGATTTTCTCCTTTCCTAATTGAATACCCTTTATTTCTTTTTCTTGCCTCACTGCACTGGCTAGAACTTCCAATACTATATTGAATAGGAGTGGTGAGAGAGGGCATCCTTGTCTAGTGCCAGATTTCAAAGGGAATGCTTCCAGTTTTTGCCCATTCAGTATGATATTGGCTGTTGGTTTGTCGTAAATAGCTTTTATTATTTTGAGACACATTCCATCGATACCCAGTTTATTGAGAGTTTTTAGCATAAAGAGCTGTTGAATTTTGTCAAAGGCCTTCTCTGCATCAATTGAGATAATCATGTGGTTTTCGTCTTTGGTTCTGTTTATGTGGTGAATTATGTTTATATACTTGCATATGTTGAACCAGCCTTGCATCCCTGGGATGAAGCCTACTTGATCATTATGGATAAGCTTTTTGATGTGCTGTTGCAATCGGTTTGCCAGTATTTTATTGAAGATTTTTGCATCTATGTTCATCATGGATATTGGCCTGAAGTTTTCGTTTCTTGTTGAGTCTCTGCCGGGTTTTGGAATCAGGATGATGTTGGTCTCATAAAATGATTTGGGAAGGATTCCCTCTTTTTGGATTGTTTGGGATAGTTTCAGAAAGAGTGGTCCTCTTTGTATGTCTGGTCGATTTTGGCTGTGAACCCATTTAGATCTGGGCTTTTTTTGGTTGGTAAGCTATTAATTGCTGCCTCAACTTCAGAGCTTGTTATTGGTCTACTCAGGGTTTTGACTTCTTCCTGGTTTAGGCTTGGTAGGGTGCAAGTGTCCAGGAATGTATCCATTTCTTCCAGGTTTACTGGTTTGTGTGCACAGATTTGTTTGTAGTAATCTCTGATGGTAGTTTGTATTTCTGTGGAATCCGTGGTGATATCCACTTTATCATTTTTTATTGCATCTATTTGATTCTTCTCCCTTTTCTTTTTTATTAATCTGGCTAGAGGTCTATTTTTTTTATCTTTTCAAAAAACCAGCTCCTGGTTTATTAGTTTTTGAAGGGCTTTTTGTGTCTCTATCTCCTTTAGTTCTGCTTTTAGTTATTTCTTGTCTTCTGCTAGCTTTTGAGTTTTTTTTTATCTTGCTCCTCTAACTCTTTCAATTTTGATGATAGGGTGTCAATTCTAGATCTTTCCTCGCTTCTCATGTGGGCACATATTGCTATAAATTTTCCTCTAGACACTGCTTTAAATGTGTCCCAGAGATTCTGGTATGTTGTGTCTTTGTTCTTGTTGATTTTGAAGAACATCTTTATTTCTGCCTTTACTTCATTGTTTATCCAGTCAACATTCAAGAGCCAGTTGTCCAGTTACCAGGAAGTTGTGTGGCTCTGAGTTAGTTTCTTAATCCTGAGATCTAATTTGATTGCATGGTGGTAGGCCTGGAATCAACTCAAATGTCCATCAATGATAGACTGGACAAGGAAAATGTGGCACAAATACACCATGGAATACTATGCAGCTATAAAAAGTGATGAGTTCGTGTCCTTTGTAGGGACATGCATGAATCTGGAGACCATCATTCTCAGCAAATTGATACAATGGACATGAACTCATTCTTTTTTTATGGCTGCATAGTATTCCAATGTGTATATGTGCCACATTTTCTTTATCCAATATATCATTCATGGGCATTTGGGTTGGTTCCAAGTCTTGGCTATTGTGAACAGTGCCACAATAAACATACGTGTGCATGTGTCTTTATAGTAGAATGATTTATAATCCTTCGGCATATACCCAGTTAATGAGATTGCTGGATCAAATGGTATTTCTAGTTCTAGATCCTTGAGAAATCTGCTTTTCACAATGATTGAACTAACTGATACTCCTACCAACAGTGTAAAAGTTTTCCTATTTCTCCATATCCTCTCTAGCATCCGTGTTTTCTGACTTTCTAATGATTGCCATTCTAACTGGCATGAGAGGTATCTCATTGTGGTTTTGATTTGCATTTTTCTAATGACCAATGATGATGAGCTTTTTATCACATTTGTTGACTGCATAAAAAAACAGCATGATACTGGTACCCAAACAGATATATAGACCAATGGAACAGAACAGAGTCCTCAGAAATAACGTCACGGATCTCTAACTACCTAATCTTTGAGAAACCTGACAAAAACAAGCAAAGGGCAAAGGATTATTTAATGAATGGTGTTGGGAAAACTGGCTAGCCAAATGCAGAAAGCTGAAACTGGATCCCTTCCTTACAACTTATATAAAAATTAATTCAAGATGGATAAAAGACTTAAACACAAGGCCTAAAACCATAAAAACCCTAGAAGAAAACCTAGGCAATACCATTCAGGACATAGGCATAGGCAAAGACTTCACCAAAAGCAATGGCAACAAAACCCATAATAGACAAATGAGATCTAATTAAACTAAAGAGCTCCTTCGCAAAATAAACTGTCACAAGAGTGATACCTACAAGTCACCTACAGAATGGGAGAAAATTTTTGCAATCTATCTGACAAAGGGTTAGTGTCCAGAATCTACAAAGAACTTAAATTTAAAAGAAAAAAACAAAACCCCATCAAAAAGTGGGCAAAGGCTATGAACAGACACTTCTCAAAAAAATAGGGTGACATTACCTAACTGAGGCAGAGGCAAGACGAGAAGCTGTCAGTCATTGGGAATATCTGATTTGTCAGTCTTGACTACTATTGCAGTCTGGCAGAACCTATTTCAAAGTGTCTCTGCAATAAGGATAGATGGGAGAACGTGGGACCTGCCTGAGGGATTCTGATGGGTAAATCCGACCGTGGTTGGCTGAATCTGATTTTAAGTCAGCATCTATTGGCTGAATTACTGATATAAACATCATCAGTCATTCCAATACCCAACTTCAAAATCAGAATGTTTAGAATCTAAAAAATGCTGCCGTTTAGCATTTTTTTTTTTTTGGTATGGATGAAACAAGCACTATTCTTAAGAATACGGTGTAAGGATTTTGCTCTCACATTTGCCTCTCTTACGGAGTGATATTGTACAAGCTAATTGGATTCTCTGAGTCTCACTTTCCTCATGTATAAAATGGCAATAAGTCTCCTAATTCACAGGGGATGAGTGAGACTAAAGTGAAATGAATGCAAGAAAATACTTATTAAGAATATAATTATTAAGAATATAATTCAGAGACTTGGGCTGTTGTACAATAAATAAATCAAGTTGAAATAATGCAACCTCCTTATAAGATCATATCCCGTATCTCTAAAATAAAAAACAAATTATTGCTAGGACAGTTGGTGTCATCTCTTGGAAAGCAAGTTAAGCAGCTTAAACACATTAAATCAGGCACCATCTCAGTGACAAACAAATTATAAGAATGGACTTCTTTTTATGAGATCTGAATACAAATTGGCATCTCATCAAATGGCATCTCAAGAATTCTTCTAAGACCTCTAAATATTGCTTTATAAAAGGGATGAAGTAGATAAAGTGTGCATCTGTTACAGTAAGTACTCCAGAGAGAGGCACAAATGTACTCCATTTCCCAAATCACTCCTTACCTCAATCACATTTGTGTAGGCCAAGGAGTGTGCCTCAATAATTAGGGATTCAGACAGCTATGGCTGCTTTAATTTTTGTTGCTGCTGTTCACAGCATTTTGTTGATGGGATTCGGAACTCTGTCGTATTTCAAAGCTACAAAGTAACATTCGTCAAATGAGGCCAATAATCAGCTATGCCAAATTAAATGTCCCAAAGCTATAACTTTTTGCTTGTGCGGAAAGCTGCCGTTTTCAGAATGTATGGAGTGCAAGGCGCAAAAGCCTTTCTGTGATTTCGTTGAAACCTCCTATAGAAAACCCACCAATTTCTTCACCTCCTGGCACACAGGGTGTGCTAATTCTTTGGCTTTTGCAGATCCAGCCTGTAAAACCTTCTCTAAATGGTCCTTGTCCAGCTTCAGTTTCTCAATTTCACGCTTAATCGGGGCGAACTTCTCGATGACGGCGTCCGCCACGGCCAGCTTGTAGCGCGCGGTGTCCAGGCCCGCGCTGCGGCGCACCACCTCCTGCACCGGGAGCCCGGCCACCGCGGCGTGCAGCGCCACCAGGTTGGACACGCCCGGGCGGCCGGCCGGCTCGTAGGTGACCTCCGAGGTGAAGTCCGTCACGGCCTTGCGGAACTTCCGCACGATCTCCTCCGGGCTGTCTGTTATTCCCACGGTGGCCAATTTGTCAGGGTCTGATTTCGACATTTTGGCAGAAGGATCACGGAGGGATTTTACCTTCTTCATGGATGCTAGGTTAAAGACACCAACACACACACACCCAACACAAAAACAAAACAAACAAATCACCAGGAATGTCACTCTAGATCTTAAAAATGTCAACAATATCCAAGGACTATTATTTTCATCTCTTTATACAAACGGCAAATACTCATTGTGAAAAATTCAAGCATAAAAGTAAAGATAATCTGAAAATATGTGATTGTAATGTTAATATTCTGTTGATTTTTGGGCCATCTTTTAATGCATATATCTGCACAAAATGTATAATCTTACCCAAATGAAATCATATCATCATACTGTTTTTGCTGTGCGCACCTTTTTAGGAAAGACTATTTCTTCCCTCTTCCTCTCTCTTTCCTCTCTGCTCTTCCCTAATACTTAATCATTCCCACCCACAGCCCCTGCCTTTCCTATCCCCTAATTTTAACAATTTGTGGCAGTCCTTCCATTTCTTTACCCAGGATTATATAAGTACACAACAACACACACACATGTGCGCGTGTGCACACGCGCACACAGACACACAGACACACAGACACACACACACACACACACACACACACACAGTCTCTCCCTCTCTCACATACACATGAGAGAAGTGACTTGTTTATTGCTCTGATAGAATCAAGATGTTAAGCTGTGCTTAGTAAAGCGGTATTATTAATTACCTATTTATGGCTAGTACAGATGCATATAAAATTGAAATAGGTAAAATAAACCCCAAACATTAAACTATTACTTATTGCCTAAAATAAGGTTGATTTCAATGCAAGGAGTACCTTAAATTTATTTGTGTGAACTGCTAGAATAACTTAGAAATTTATACTTGCCTTTTGTTTCTGAATTGATACTAGGCGCACATACGTCTTTGCAATGTTTTCAGCTTAATAAAGATGGACAGTGGTTAGGTTCACTGATCTTTGCCCCTGCCACAAGTTAACAGTGCTACAAATTGCTGACAGGGATTTACAGCTTCTTTCCTCAAAAAGACTCCAGACTAGCATAGCCTCAAAGGCTAAAGCTGACTTTTCAGATTCAGTTGGTAGACTGTACGTTCAATCTCGGTTGCTCATTTAAGAAAACAGAGTGCAATAATTATCAATTCCCCTGTGTGTGTGTGTGTGTGTGTATGTGTGTGTGTGTATACATATATATATGTATATCTATATATGTATACACACACATATATGTATGTATGTATATTATCAATTCCCCTTTGTGTGTGTATATATATATATGTATATACACATATATGTATGAATACAGACAGCACACATATATGTGTGTGTATATGTATGAATGTAAGTATGTATATACAGACAGTTCCCAACTTGCAATGGTTTGAATTATGATTTTTCAACTTTACAATGGTGCAAAAGTGATATCCATTCAGTAGAAAGTGTATGTGAAATACCCATAAAACCATTCTGTTTTTCACTTCCCATATGGTATTCATTAAATTACATGATACATTCAGTACTTTATTATAAAATAGGCTTTGTATTAGATGATTCTGTCCAACTATGGACTAATGTAAGTGTTTTGAGCACACGGAAGGTGGGCTAGGCTAAGCTGTAATATTCAGTAGGTTAGATGTGTTAAATGCATTTTTGATTAACAGTGTTTTCAAGTTACAATGGCTTTATCAGGATGTAACCTGATTATGTAAGTCAAGAAGCATCTGTTTATACTTTGTAAATTATATACTGCTTTATAAATACTATTATTTTAATTTTTTGGTCTCTTCCATACTTTTAAAATATTTTTAGTTATCCTTTTCAATAATCCAACATCTTTTTCAATAAGCCAACATGGTCTACTTACTAGTCCTACACTGCAGAAAACAATGAGGACTCTAGATACAGATCCAGAAGCCTGTCTACAGGCACGCCGGAGCTTAGTCCCAAGAAAGTTCCAAGCCCGTCTATTGTCCAATCCTCTCTTTAGAATATACCCTGATATAACAATTATAAGTTTTTGTCACTTACTTAGAATGGACTTGGGCACTGGAAAGAACTCCCCATACTTCTTGTTGAAACTTTGTGCTAGATCCTGAACTAGTTCCATGTGCTGGACTTGATCCTCCCCAACAGGAACGTGTGTGGACCTTTAATAAACGACAGAGAGAAAAATATAGCCAGGCTCTTTCTTAGATGGAAATGATATTGCAAGCAGCTGCATTTCCTGTGAATACTTCACTGTTGGTGTTCAACAAATGTTCACCAACTACAGAGGGAAGGTTCGGACCTAAGTCTTTAACTATGGATCGGACAAATGCCAAAGAGATGTTTGTCTACTCTAGTTGTGTTTTTTCCAGAGTAGAGGAATACAGTCATCAACACCAGCGGGACAGGATCTTGCTAGGAGGGAAGAATGGGACTTTAAGTAGCATATGCTCTAGGCACAACTGTATTTTAAAACTCCGCCTCATTCCCTCACCCAGTCAGCACATATTATCCCAGCCCTGATCAGATGCTTTTTATCTCAGAACTGCAGCTCACATTGAAAGACACCCTACCCTGCTCTTCAAATCAAAGGTGGCAGAAAGTTCTTCAGGCAAGAGTTTTTCCTCTCTGTCACACAGGGAGTAATTCAAGATTTTTGGAATAAGCTTCATTTTCAAGTTTGTTGCAATCACAGGACAATTAATATGTTGCAGAGAACTTAAAATCTACAACTACAGTGTAGATGGCTATCAAAAACTATGTGGGATGAAAAAAGCAAGTTGCAGAAAACATTAAGTACACTGACATTTATGTAAATTTTACAAGTGCATATGGAAATGCTACATATTGTTTAAAGATGCATATATCTGTAATAATAAGCATAAAAACCATACTGGAAGCTCCTCCCCAAATTTGTAATTGTAGCTGCTTCTAGAGAAGGGGGTAAGGAAATAGATCTGATGAAAAGAACAAATAAGACTTGAATTTTATCTGTAATATTTCATTTTATTAAAAAATAAAGATATGAAACCAAAATGTTAGAATATAGGGAATGACTTTATCATGACTTTAATCCCATATATAAAATTTGCAGCGTCAGATTATGATGTGGTACATCAAATAAGGGAAGAATAAACCATTATAGGGAAGTCTCGATGAGGAAAATTTTATACTGAAGTATTACGGTGGGATAAAAAGCATGTGATTTTATATATGTAATGTTTGGCTGGGAGTTTATACTTGATAATACAAGCAATACAGTGCTCTGGGGTTTTTTAATCAAAGAAACAATATTGTTCCTATGAAAAAAGCAGTGAGCCGTCATAGGCAAGTTTCTTACCTTTTCCAAGTCTTCGTTTCCTCTGTAAAGTGAAGGTCATCATGGAGCTTACCTCATACGGCTCTTTCAAGGATTATGAGCATACCACTTGATAGTAAGAGCTCAATAAATGCTTGCTATTGATATATACATATATATATATATTCATTAATATCTGACATGATGAAGGACGAAATGGTAAAATAAAGATACGATAAAGGACCTTGGTGTGGAGTACACTAACTTTTTCCACACTGGATCATTTTCCTTTTTCATAGCTGACATACCACAGATATCAATGCCTAATCCCAGAGGTAGTCACAGACCTGGGCAGTGATGCTGATATGCGTCGAAAACTTACTTGAAACTGACAGTTCACATATCTGATCAGGTAATCCCAGAATATAAATGATATGTTACAGGAATTCTGAGAGCTCTTTTAATTAAAAAAACAAAAAACAGGAATAGAACAATGAATGAAAAGGCAAAATGTAAGAAACATGACAGCAGACCCAGATGTGGTTTCTCTTCTTCTAAGGTCAATAAGTGAACGTGGGAAATTCTACCAAATAATTGTGAGGGCCAAAGCTATTGCTGTCTTCCACACAGCCTGGGGTAGAAAGCCACTGGACCAGTGAGTGGCAGAGACAAATATAGTCCTTTTTATGTTTTCCTCAGCAATCATGGCCCTACATGGTGCTCCTCTCTGGGATGTACACACAGATACCCTACCTTTGTGACTTTCTCTTCTTGGAGTGGACTTTGCTACTCCTGTCTTGTAATTATAGTGAGGCTGACATGCAGAGGTCACCTTGATGCCTCCAAGCCAAATTAGCCAACAGAGCAGGTTAAAAGCAATTACAGTAGCCCATAGGAAATCACAATGGACTGCAACTAACACAGAAAAAACTATTACCATAATCAATACACTTTAAGCACATCAAAATGAATATTTCCACATGTCAAAATGGTTCCAGATTCACAAAGCAACCAAACTAAACAGAAAACACATTTAGTTTTCATAATGACTCTGCATGCATCTTTGCCTGATGTCGGACCCTTGCCTCTTTTCTCACAATTCTGTGGGGTTTTGCTTTTTTTTTAAAAAAAAAAAAAAAGGATTTAAAAAATGCTAATGTTTTTCACCTGCCCCTATTGCTCCACTTGGCTTTTTCATCTGATTTTGGCGTGTTTGTTTCAGGCCTCCCCTCCCTGTGCTCCTGCTGCCCCTTTCACCTCCTATAATTTATCTTGGCCTTTACTTCTCATCAATTGAGTTGACACTTTACATTAATTCATCCTGTCTTTGATTCTACTCACTTATGTGCCTTTCACATTTTTAGCCTTTCTTCTCAGGCTTTCTTTCACTTCAAATAATTTAGTGCTGCTCTTTAAAAATTTACACCCTACATAATGATATCCATATTAATGTATCTTCTCTTTTTTTTTTAGTTACTCTGTGGTTTCTTAGACGCAACATAAAACAAATGCCTTTCATAATTCTGATTGTTATAACTTCTGTCACATAATAATGCCTCTGATCTTCTCCTTTGGTGACCAAACCATTTTTCTTTTGCTTAGTTCCTTTTTGCATCTACGACTACTTAAGATCACCCCACCCTTCTGGCAGAATTACTGTCCAGATTAATAATCGTTGCCTACATATATCTGCTCACAGAGATTTGTTCTCTTATTATTTCTGTTTCCACTTTTTTGGCTATGTTTGTAAGTTTTCAGTGCTGCTGCCTTTAACCAGCCTGGCTAGGACAGGACTTTGGTGGTGTTTATTGTCACAAAGGATTAATTCCTCATCACTGGTTGCTTGTTGGATATGCAATAATGGCGCTCTAATTCAGCACTTACTTACTGAAGACCCACGATGTGAAAGACCTGGAGCTGCGTACTGTGAAAGAGACAATGAAGGGTTTACTTTCTAAAGATTTAAGGCCTCCAGGAGGACACATAATACCCAATAAAGCTCTACATTCTTCTGGCTAGTCTTCTTTCAGCATCCCCTAACTCAGTGAACAGCAATACTATCAATACAGTTGGGTAAGGCAGAAATACCGGGTCATCCCCGACACCTCCCTCTCGTACACATCCAGTCCTGTCAGTTTTGCCTCCTAAATACCTCGTATATTTGTCTACTTTTCTTCATCTTCATTGTCACCATCATGGTCCATATTAGACTACTGAAATAGCCTCTAAGCAGATTGCCCCAGATATTCTTGTCTTCCTAAAATCCATTCTCTGTATTTTCATCAATTCTGTTTTAAAAGTGTAAGTCATATCAAATTCGCTGTATCCTTAAAATGTACAAATGGCTTCCTGTTACTTTTTGGAGAGCGTACTGGATTATCTGTTGACATCTCAGCACCATTCTCTCCCTTCTATGCTACCTCTTGATTTTCAGGGGCTGGCAGCCTGGACACTGCATTTCTCAGACTGTCTTTCAGCAGGGTTCTGGTTAGGTATAGGCATTTGCCCAATAGAAGGAAAGTGGAAAGCAAAAGATTAAAAAAAATATTGCTTAGGTAGTATGGGTGGATACGTGGATATGAGCAGACTGCAGAAATGAATAGCTTCCTGCGTGTCAGAAAAATCCAGGCTTGACTGGCCTCACAAAGAATGAAGTAGTTCAAGAATTGAAAGTCTCCAAAGCAGCTTTAGGCACGCTAGCATTATAAAAAGCTCTCAAATGCTGTTTTATGATGGTCTCAAAAAAAGAGAAATAATAATAATTAAAAGCTCTCAAAAAGCTTATTTTCAATGGTCCTCAATGGCAGTAGCCTGATTCTCAGACACTGTGATGACACCTCTTCTCTGACTCTACCAGCCTGAAGTTTCTGAGCAATCATTTTAATATCTATACTTTCTGGGTTTTGGTTTGGTTTGGTTTCTGCCTGAAGTTTCTTGAGGCCTTCGTTGTCTCATTTTTCTATATCATTTTTACTTTCACTTCCAGTCTTCTTTTTTTTGTTGTTTTTGAGATGGAGTCTCGCTCTGTCACCCAGGCTAGACTGCAGTGGCAGCCTCTTGGCTCCCTGTGGCCTCCTCCTCCCAGGTTTAAGCACTTCTTGTGCCTCAGCCTCCTGAGTAGCTGGGACTATGACGCACACCAGCACCCCTGGCTAATATTTTGTATTTTAAGTAGAGACAGGGTTTCACCATTTCGGCCAGGCAGGTCTCGAACTCCTGACCTCAGATGATCTGCCTGCCTCAGCCTCCCAAAGTGCTGGGATTGCAGGTGTGAGCCACGCATGCCCAGATGGTTTCCAGTCTTCTTATCCTCTTCCCAAATTTTTCAAATTCTTCAGAAAGATAATCTGATTAGCCCAGATACTCTCCTTATCTCTATCTGAATGAACTTAGTGGAACCTCTCTGAAGCTTCATTTCCTCATCTGTAAAATGGGGATAATACCACTCATTTATTTTATAGTGCTATTGTGAGAACTGAGTAGGTAACAAGTGTGTAGCAGTTAGTAGATGCCTGGCAAATAACGCTCAACACGTGAAAAGTCCTTTCTTTCCTTTGCCTCAAGGCTAAGCATAGTACCTTTTTCCAGATCAGCGGTATTGTAGGTACTTAGGAACTATCTGTTGTATATTGATAAAAATTATATACATATGTGTGTGCCTTTATGTGTGTGTACACATATACATACACACAGAGAGAGAGAAAGGGGAAAAAATATTTACTTGATATATAACCAGCTATTTGAAATTAGGCATTTGGAAAAATAATATAGATGCAAAATAAAAACTATGAACACTTGCTATGTTTGAGCATTGGAATATTTTGTCTATATTCAAATATCTTGTACTTATCATATTCTCAAGCTGAAGATGGTCTCAGCTGTCCATTCCTGGGTTCCTTACAAAGTTCTGCCAAAACAGTTAGATAAATCTTGTATAAACTTATCTGAAAGGCTCCTCTTCTCTTTCTTTCTATTATGTTTGTTCTCTGGCCCACCATGCCACTCATTCTAATGATGATTTTGATAAAAGGAAACACTAAGATTTGGCTTGCATCAAAATTTTATGAAGAGGTCACACGTAGATTTGCTGGTAGAAAAAAAACCACAGATGTTATCCACCCTTCAATCTAGCATTCTACCTATCTACATTTATAATGCAAATATTCATAGACATTCTGGCTACGACCTTTTTCAAAATCCAGAAATGTCTGAAACAAAGCAAAACAAAAACAAAAATACCCTCAAATACCTCATCTCTGTCATAGGGCAAACAATGATATAGCCTAAAAATCAAACCTGAGTTTGAATCCTGACTCTGCTACTTATCATTGAGCAATTAGGAATTTCTAAACTCGAGAGAAAACGTAAGGAGACAAATGCAAAATGAACATTAGCAGAAAAAGTGCTGTAGACCCACAGTCTTGCCCTGGGGTTCCAAAGTCAACTGACTGGCTGCACAGCTTCAGGCAAGTTGTTAAACCACGCCGGGGTGCACTTGTAAAGCAACGGAATTAAAGAAGAGGCTCCTTAAAGCCCCTTCCCATCCTTCGCTCCACGGTATCATAAGAGTGCAGTCATTCTTGTTAAAGTTTATGCTTTTCCATAACCCTAAGCTCAGAGGATTCTCCCATTACAGCTCTTGAACTGTTAAGGAAATCTACCATGCTCATGTGTTTTCTTAATCTGGTGCTGACAGTTCTCAGTTTTTGTTTTTGGAGCCAAGGTTTCACTATTTTGCCCAAGCTGGGCTCAAGTGATCCTCCCGCCTCAGCCTTCCAAGTAGCTGGAACTACAGACATGCAACACCGTGCCTGGCCAGCCTTTGGTTCTATAAAGAAGTAGGCCGTGAAACAAAATTAGACAACATTGTAATCATCAAAGACACAGTCATCATTAGTCATAATCAAGTAACAGCTCCTAGTCACAGCACTGCCTGCCCTATATTTCATCTTAATCCTCTAATAAACCTGTGCTTAATAATTATTCCCATTTTACAGGTGAGAAAATCAAGTTTCTTCACAGAACCTTTTCAAGCAAATATCCTATCTGTCTAGAAAAATGTATTATTAAGACTTTCATTACGCTTTCATTTGCTACTTGTTGGAGAAAAGTGTTCTAGCCTTTTAAGCAAGTCAAAAAACGCTTACTACAAATAATAAATGTTATCAAGAGTCCAGCATTCAAGCTAACACAACAAACAGACAAATGATCTTTGTAAGTCTGCATCAGAATTGAAGATAGGCTGCATGTGCTCATGGACATTCCCTGTTTGCTAAGCTAAGCAGCGGCTCTTTTGGCTGTTTCCATCATAATTGCACAAGGGCATTGGAGTCGTGCCACAAGGTACAGATACTGTCATCTTCATGTTATTATCCGACTTCCATGCAAATAATTCTAGTTCACAGCTTTAGGGGGAAGGGATGCAAAAACGTTGGTAAAGTGTCTTCTTTTCCCAGAAGTTTAATAGTAGCATCGCTGTAAGTGCAGGCCAATTGGGAGGCTTTATCTCTAGAAGGCCAAATGGGGGTCGAGGGAGGCTGATGAGGAGTTAGCATGAAGAATTGAGACGGGGATGAAATCAGAAACCCTGGCCAGTAGCACAGTGAGTGCAGGGATCAGCATCCTCAGGTGTGTATTTCTGAGGAATTTAAGTGGCAGCAGTAGCTGACTGGATAGATTATGGGTCCAGGAAAAGTACAGGTACCCTGAATCATATTTTAAAACTTGCTGTCAACATGTAGGTCTAGCACAGTGGCTATGTAAATTTAATTTAATTAAAATTAAACAGAATTTAAAATTTACCTCCTCTGTGGCACTAGCAACATTTCAGGCACTCAAAAGCCTCACATGTGGCTACTGGCTACAGGATCTAGCACAGACATAGAACATTTCCGTTAACACAGCGAGATTTAAATGTTTAAACCAACATTTAAAAAGCCTGAAGTTTGATCAACACTTGGGAAATATATATGGCATACTGGTTATGAGCACAGACTCTATATCCAAACTTCCTGGACTCAAATCCTGGCTCCAAGCCTTGCTAATTACATGACTTTGGGCATGCTATTACCACTCCGTGCCTCGATTTCTCCATCTGTAAAACTGGGACAATAACAGTGCAAATTTTAGAAGACTGTTGTAAAGGTTGATGTATTTAAAGCACTTACAATGGTTTCCAACACATTGTTAGTGCGATTTAAATGTTAGCTCTTAATATTATGAGTTTCTCACAGAGACATACTTCTATAATGCAGTACCTATTGCTGGGGAATAGATATAACCTGATTCAGACATCTGACCCTTTCTGCACCTCCCTTTGCCCATGAATCAAGTCTGTATTGAATAGGATAAAACAGTCTTGTCACCATGAGTGTGTACAATACCAGGGTGAACTCTCTTCTTACTTGTACAACAGAATGTCGGCTGCCTGGAGCACTGGGTACGTGAGCAGGCCTGCCGTGCCGTCGTGCTTCTGCTTGGCAGTCTTGGCCTGGGAGAGGTGAAAGAGACAAGGAGAAGAAATCTGAAATCTGACTTGAACCTAATTATACTGCTAAATTAAGAAAACTTTAAAACAAGCAAATTGCGATCTGACGCCACCTGTAACAACATCATATGTCAGTTCGTTTTTAGCAATTTAGCCATCTTCCGGCTAGCTTGTCTTCATGTTCCTGGCTGATGGAGGAATAAGGTGAATCCATTTCACCACCGCCCCTTTAAAGGACCCTGCACTGCTACTGTTCATTTATTTTATTAAAGTAAGGATATAGGGATTTATTGGTTCCAAATCGGATAAATTCCACGTTTCACAGACAAGGTCACAGTTATCATGAAATTAAATTTCTACAAATTAACACGAGTTAACATCAAAAGCCCTACTGCTTATACATGGAGATTTGCCAAAATGTCTCACAGCATGCTATGGTCATTCCCTCATTAATACTAATTAAATATTAATGACCTTTTCTGTCAGTCTTATGTCATGGTAGGTGCTAGAGATACAGCAATCAATAAGAAGTAGTCCCCTTCATGAGGCTTATAGGCCGTTTGGGAAGAGACAGTTAAACAAGTAATAAGAAGGTGTAAGAAGTGCCCTAAGGGGAAGATTCCAGTGCTGTGGGAGGATCTGATAAGGGCATCTAGCCTTTTCCATTGGGACAGCGAAAGGCGGAATAGTGGCATAGAAGGGTGGGGTGGGGGTTGCTGAGGTCAGGGTTATTTAGAGGATTGATGAGTAACATATATGTAAGGCATCTAGAGCACATAATAGGCACTCAATAAATATTAATGCTCTTTACATTTTCCCTCTCCCTTGTGATTCCAAGGTCCATTATGCTAATGTGAAAAGGCTATAAATTGAATGTGATGGCAACTTTTAAAAATTGGGTTATTTTCCAATTTGTGCATTTCCAAATTAAACTCCCATTATCTTTACCCGGTGATCCTTATGAACTGGTCTTTATCATGAACTCTGTAACTAGGAGATGTAGTGAAGGAGCTGTACGTTCAAACATTCATATTTCCTCTGAATGGCCTAGAGCACTGGCTGCTAAGCTGGAAACCACCTGAAGTATGCTCAGAGACGTTAAGTTTGTAACTAAATTATGAAACGCCAAAATTACTATGGCTAAGGAGAGAAGTTATTGTATTTTCAGACTGAGCCTTAAAGAGTGTGGCTGGACCTTGGTAGGGGATCCCCATGTTTGTGAGCTCATGAGCTTGGTCCCTGGAATAAAACAAGTTTATAAATTCAGTCGCTCAGTTCATCCGGAAATAATCGAACTTGAGGGAAGTGATTCATATTAACTAAATGAGTAAGATTTGTCCACACACCCAAGTATCCATTTATTTTACAAGAGATGCTATATCTTAGGCCTTGAAACTTCACAGGATATTCCCATCTAATAAGTAGCTCTACTCAGAGAACCAAACAACAAGTCAGCAATGTGCAGCTGCAGCAGGGGAGTTAGTATCATGAAATCCATGTTTTTCCTATAAACAGGCAATCATCCACTAGTGGAAAGGCCTTTCCAGAATCAGTACATGCACTAATAATGTGCTATCAGGAGATACGTAGATGGTGTTTTAAAGTGGGAATAGTTGCTACTAGATTAGTATTCAGTTCCTATAAAAAGGATTTCAACATTATACTTAAGGGTAGAATATTATGATAAAATGGGAAGGTATTGCCTAAAACCAAAATATGGCAGAGAGGATTATGAAACGTTATTTCTAATTTATGGCAAGTAATGAATCTAGAGCATTACCAGTACTGTCTTATTTATTAAGTGTCTTAGTCCACTCAGGCTGCTATAACAAAAATACCCAACTAGGTGGCTTATAAACAACAGACATTTCTTTCTCACAGTTCTGGAGGCTGGGAAGTCCAAGATTAAGGCAAAGTCACTATCTGGTGAGGAACCTTGTTCATGGACAGTGACTTCTAGCTTTGTTCGCATATGATGGCAGGAACAAGTGGTCTCCCTAAGAGATCAGTGCTCTAAGAGATCAGTGATTTAACAAGAGCACTAATATCACTCCTGATGGTCCCGCCCTCATGATCTAATCACCTCTCAAGGGCCCTGCCTGCTAATACTATCATCTTGGGAGTTAGGTTTTAGCATATAAATTTTGGGGGACACATTCAGATTACAGCATTTAGGCGCTGCCACTTTAAAGGTTTGTCTGTTTCTTTCTGGAGCATATGTGAAGGCTTCTAAAGGTTAGCTTTTGAGGAAATCAGTGGTCCTGAAAATAGGCTCAAAAGAAGCTTCAAATTGAAATTAGTTTTGACGTAGTTGGGGGCTACATACACTGGGGTTATCCAATTTCAAAAATAAATGGAAGTAAAGTACTATGAATTATCCAATTTATCTTTCTTGGTTGAACTTCTTAGAAAAAGTACAGCCCTAATTTTTCTGTGGGTTTGAACTGTTGCCTGGACTCAACTTGTTTAAACGTTAAAGAAAATATGTCGTCTCTTCTCTCCACAATGAAAACATTCTTTCCTTACTGCCAGTTAGTTCCAGTGGAAATGGGAGGCAACTTCAGGGTCCAGTAATCCAGAATTTGTGATTGTTTGTCAACTATGATGTGGTTGTTCAAGGTCATTACCAAGTCTATCCAAAGGTAACGGATTCAACTGTACACAGATAAAAACAATTGACATAATTTTTAAGTCAGAAGGAATCTTGGAAAGGCCTTTTACTTTCTGTTTAATACCCTGAAGCAGGGAGGTTAAAGATGCCGTTCAACCACTGGTGAGTTGCAGAGCCGGGAGGAGTAAACTCAGGATTCACAGAGCCTAACACAAAAATACACAGGAAGGGAAAAAGACCTTGTTGTCTGTTTATTAATCAGATTACTGGCATTTACCTTCCACTGATGTAAATGTTGTAATCGAGGTAGTCTGACCATGCAGGAAAGGATCCAACTTAATTGTGTGTGTTCAGGCACCTAATGAAATAAAATAGAACATTAGTAAAGTGGCCAGTGTTTTCTTGCATGTAAGAAAAACTAAATAGTAAGTATTACCTTAAATGTCTGAAAATACCCCAAATCAGTGTTATCATAAGAACAGGTGAAAGGGGCTTAGTTCTGATTCATGATGGATAGACTCTTAGGTGAAGAAGAAATAATACAAGCTAACTGATCTGATTATTAATCTAGTGTTTAAGTCTACTTCACAATATCCTTAGCAAGTGGGTAACCAGACTCTGCTTCAGCATCTTCAGTGAGAAAGTTTCATGATGTCCAGTGGCATCTATCTGTAAAATGTCAAGCTTATTAAGAAAAAACACGGAGAGAGAGATCCAAGATGGCTGATCACTAGCAGCTCGGGATTGTAGCTCCCACTGAAAGTGCAGAGAACGAGAGGATGCCACACTTTCAGATCAATTTTTGTTGCTCACGCACCAGGAGATTCCCAGCGGGGGAGACCCACGTGTCGCCAGCACGACTCTTGAGGCCGGTGAGGCGGTTTTGCCACTGCCTTGGAGCTGCGGCTCTTGGTGCAGAGTCAGAAAAGCACCATCAATCTTAAAGCCGCCGTTTTGGCCAGCGCAGTGGGTTGCTCAGATTCTAGTGCTGGGAATCAACAAGTTGGACGTCCATTCAGAAACTCAACTATAAAGACGGTAATTATAAAGACCACAGATGGATAAATCTATAACGAAGGGAAGAAACCAGCCTAAAAAGGCTGAGAATAGCCAAACTCAGAACGCCTCTCCCTCTACAGGGGATCACAGTTCCTCATCAGCAACAGAACAAGGCCTGATGGAGAAAGACTGTGTTCCATTAACAGAAGCAGGCTTTAAAAAGTGGATGATAAGAAACTTCGGGGAATTAAAAGAACTTGTTCTAACCCAATGCAAAGAAACTAAGAACTCTGAAAAAAGGTTCGACAAAATGTTAAAAATAACACACAATTTAGAAAGGAATATAAGTGAATTAATGGAGCTGAAAAATACAACACGAGAACTTCGCAAACTATGCACAAGTTTTAACAGCCGAATTGATCAAGCAGAAGAAAAGATATTAGAGGTCGAAGACCAGCTTCATGAAATAAAACAAAAAGACAAGATTAGAGAAAAAAGGATAAAAAAGAACGAGCAAAGTCTCCAAGAAATATGGGACTATGTGAAAAGACCTAATCTACATTTGATAGGTGTACCTGAATGTGACGAAGATAATCAATCCAAGCTGGAAAATACGCTTCAGGATATTATTCAGGAAAACTTTCCCAACCTAGCAAGGCAGGACAATATTCAACTCCAGGTAATACAGAGAACACCACAAAGATATTCCTCAAGAAGACCAACCTCAAGACACATAATCGCCAGATTCACCAGCGTTGAAATGAAAGAGAAAATACTGAGGGCAGCCAGAGAGAAAGGTCAGGTTACCCATAAAGGGAAGCCTATCAGACTCACAGCAGATCTCTCAGCAGAAACCCTACAAGACAGAAGAGAGTGGGGGCCAATATTCAACATCCTTAAAGAAAAGAACTTTCAACCCAGAATTTTACATCCAGCCAAACTAAGCTTCATAAGCGAAGGAAAAACAAGATCTTTTGTGAACAAGCAAGCACTCAGAGATTTCATCACCACCAGGCCTGCTTTACAAGAGCTTCTGAAATAACCATTACAAATAGAAAGGAACAACCAGTATCAGCCTTTCTAAAAAATGCCAAAAAATAAAGAACATCAACATAATTAAGAAATTGCATCAATTAATGGGTAAAACAGCCAGCCAACATTAAATGACAGCATCAAACTCATATATATTGTTATTAATTCTAAATTTAAATTAACTAAATCCCCCAATCCAAAGACACAGACAGGCAGAAAAAGCCAAGACCCATTGGTATGCTACATCCAGATCCATCTTACATGCAAGGATACGCAAAGACTCAAAACAAAGGGATGGAGAAAAATTTACCAACCAAATGGAGAGCAAAAATAAATAAATAGAAAGCAAGAGTTTTGCTGATAAAATAGACTTCAAAGCAACAAAGATCAAAAGAAGCAAAGAAGGATATTACATAAAGATAAAAGGATCAATGTAACAAGAAGAGCTAAAGATCCTAAATATATATGCACCTAATACAGAAATACCCAGATATATAAGACTTATAAAGAGACTTGGACTCCCACACAATAATAGTGGGAGACTTACAGATCAATGAGACAGAAAGTTAACATTGATATTCAGGACTTGAACTCAGATCCAGAACAAGTAGACTTAATTAACATTCATAGAACTCTCCGCTTTAAATACACAGAATATGCACTCTTGTCAGTACTACATCATATGTATTTACAGGTTTAAATGAAATATTGGTTGGCTGCTTGTTAATTATTTTCTTCCCTCATTTTTTTTTGTCTCTATTATTAAACATAATTACAGGCATACCCATTTTTGGACTGCATTTTACCCCGGGCAATAAAGCAACACCCCTGTTCTCTCTCCCTCTTCCTCTTCCTTCCTTTCCTTCATTCTTTTTTTTTCCCTTTTTTTTTATTCTTTTTTTTTTCTTTCTCTCTTTCTCCCCAAAAAAAAAAGAGGAGTGAGATGAAAATGACAACAGATTCCTCATCAAAAATAATGCAAGCCAGAAAACAGTGGAGCACCGTTGTTAACATACTATTTTTCTTTCAAATTTTAGAATGCGTTTATTAGATATTATATAACAGCTCCAGACGAAGACATGCCATACCTCCCATATTACACTAACCACCCCACCCATGCCAACCAGCATCTCTTGAGTTATTCTTCATCTCATTAACCTATTTAACTTCTCTATTGGCTTACTCTCTGCCAACTGATAGCCTTACTTATGGCCCCAGTGCTGTGGACTGAATTATGTCCCCTCACTAAATGTATATATTGAAGCCTTAACCCCCTATGTGGTTGTATTTGGACATAGTGTCTCTAGGAGGTAATTAAGATTTAATGAGATCATAAGGATGGGACTCTTAGGAGAGGAAGAGACAGATCTCTCTCTCTCTCTCTCTCTCTCTCTGTTAAAACACACACACACACACACACACACACACACACTCACGCACATACACAATTTACACACTAGTTCCAAGCCTCTCTAAATGACTTCTAACTATATCAAAGCAGCTATAGTACTTTCCATTTTGTAAATGGTGGAAAAAGGCACTGGACTTAACATTAAAGATTGAATTCTTTAGATCTAAGGTAATTTGAAAGTTAGAAATCACCCTACTCCATCACCCCAAAGGGTATTTTTATCGTTTCCAGTTCCTCCTCTCCTTTTTTTTTTTTTTTTTTTTTTTTTTTTT
>NW_016107347.1:712669-724151 GCF_001604975.1 Cebus imitator | reverse complement strand
GCAATGGCGCCATCTCGGCTCACCACAACCTCCGCCTCCCGGGTTCAGGCAATTCTCCTGCCCCAGCCTCCTGAGTAGCTGGGATTACAGGCACGTGCCACCATGCCCAGCTAATTTTTGTATTTTTAGTAGAGACCGGGTTTCACCATGTTGACCAGGATGGTCTCGATCTGTTGACCTCGTGATCCACCCGCCTCGGCCTCCCAAAGTGCTGGGATTACAGGCTTGAGCCACCGCGCCCGGCCACTTCTTTTCTTTTTTTTTAAGAAGCCTACTCAACAAGAAAATATAAACTTTCTCAAATTTGTTTTTGTTTTAACTGAATTTAATCAAGTTACCAAGCCTGATGACCTAGAATTTAAGGACCATGCATCCCATTTCTGGACTCTGGGGATTCCATCGACTGTGGCTTTTGTTTTTTATGTTCACATGATTTCCTTAAAAAGCAGAGACTGTTGCCAACTCTGAAAAGTGGCCCCAAATGTGTTCTTTGTGGGTTTTGCAAAAAGAACATAAAGGAGTGGAGCTTAATCAGCCCAGGCCTGTTTTACTAGCAAGGAATCGCCATCTGTTGTAAGACAGTTTCTCATTTTTTCCCTCAAGTTATAGAGAGGGAAGAGTCATTTTTCACGGGTCTGACAAGGAATCACTTTTAAAGTTTTGCAAGTCCCCGGACCGAATCTGTCATCTTTCTTCTAAGAGGCATTCGGGTTTCCTTGAGGGCAGTGACACTGACACACGGTCCATGCAAATTGCTAACTGCTGCTGTAAACAAATATCTATCAGACAAAAACAGTAAGCAACTCGGGATGTAGGCAAGAGGATCAGAGTTGCTTCCAATCACCAAGGAAAATACACTCCCATTAGAACTATTAAAACAAGAGCTGTTTTTGTGGCATGAAAACGTAGGAGAGACTTTTTTTTCTTCTTTACAGAATTGGGAGAAAGAATGAAAACACAGATAATAACCATGAATATGTGGAAAGAGACAAGATGATGCCTCTTTAACTCTGATTCGAACGCTTAGCTTTGGTGATAAGCGAAAAGCTACCACCGTCTCCCTATGAAGCTGAGTATTTTCCTTGGAGTAGCTTTTTATTTGGACATATGGAATGAAACTTAATATTCTGCACGGATCTTCCTGGTGTTTCCAAAATAGTGAGTGTAAAATTAATTCAAATTATCCTCATATAGAAAAAGTAGGTAAAAGGTCAATGGCAATTCATTTTTCTCAATTCATTTTTCACAATTATATAAGAAGGGTAGGGTACTTCAGGATTTCATTCAGGTTGTCTTCATTTATATTCATGACAATTGCTTGGAAAGGTACAGATTTCCATTTGGGGGAAAAAGGGGAAATGGTATCTAAATATACTATTTTATTATTTATGCTGCAAAACCACAAACAAACTAGTTATATAACCTGATTAGCCACAGAAAAGCACAGGCATGGACAATGAAGTGGCCTACTGACCACCCACAAACAAGTCAGCCGTGATGAGCAGAAAAGAAAGAACTGAAGATTTCAAGCCTCTCATTCTATCTTTTTCACAGCTGTAGGACGTAACTTGGTACACTGTAGATACTCAGGAAGTATTTGTTGAATGTGTAGACAATAGCAAAGCCTGTACAAAGAATAGGACCATTAGATTTGGCAAGAGACTTGGTGATCCAGGCAAAAGCAATTTCAGGGAGTGACCGGGATGGAAGGTAAATTGCAGTGGGCTGACGAGTGAGTCTAGAAGACAGGATATAAAGACAGATACGCATGAAGCACTGCAGAGCAGCTAAGAGCTCAGTCTTCGGAGTGAGTTTGCCGGGGTCTGAATTCTAGTTCTGCCACTTGGTCACTGAGTGACTCTGTGTAAGTGATTTCATCTCTGTGTCTCAGTTTTCTCATCCATAAAATGAGGTTAACAGTAATATTCACCTGATGGTATGTAAACAGAACCCAGCACATAGTAACCACTCAATAAATAGTGGCTCTTATTATTATAATTTTTAGAAATACTTCTGTTTTAACTTTTAAGATAATCATATGGTCACATACAGTTGTAAGAAATAATACAGAGTGATCCCATATACCCTTAACCCAGTTTCCCTCCATGGCAACATCTTGCATAATTACAGTTTAATGTCACAATGACACAGAACTGGGGAAGGGAAGGGCTGGGCAGGGAAGGGAAGGGCCTGGTCTCTTTAAAGGATATAAAAGAGGGGCAGGGCATGGTCTATGGCTAGGGCTCCATCCCCGGGCCTGTGCCCATGAACCTAGATGAGGATAAACATTTTTGTTTTCTTGGCCAAATGTTGCATTTTCCAAGACCACTTTGGTCTGCTGCACCCTCATCCTGTGCCTCTAAAAACCCCAAGATCCAGCCAGGCGTGGTGGCTCATGCCTGTAATTCCAGTACTTTGGGAGGCTGAGGCAGGCAGGTCACCTGACATCAGGAGTTCAAGACCAGCCTGGCCAACGCAGTGAAACTCCGTCTCTACTAAAAATACAAATCTTAGTCGGGCATGATGGTGGGTGCCTTTAATTCCAGCTACTTGGGAGGCTGAGGTGAGAGAATTGCTTGAACCCAGGAGATGGAGGTTGCAGTGAGCCGAGGTCAGCCATTGCACTCCAGCCTGGGCAACACAGCAAGACTCTGTCTCAAAAAAATAACAAGTAAAAATAATAATAATTAAACCCAAGACCCTAGCAGGCAGAAACCAGGCCCTGGACGTGAGGGGAGCACATCAGCGGAGGAACACCAGACACACGGGTGGCCCGACTTGTACCGGCACACCGACAAGCCACCGACAGCAAAACGACACGGAGTTTGTCTGGGGCAGTGGGAGCAGAACCCTGGCTACCAAGCGGCCCAACTCCAGGGGAAAACCATCTCTTTTTTGGCTCCCCCATCTGCTGAGACTTGCTTCTACTCGATAAAACCTTGCACACCTTCTCCAAGCCCACGTGTGATCCATTTCTTCTGGTACACCAAGGCAAGAACCCAAGGATACAGAAAGCCCTGTCTTTGCGGTAAGGCAGGGGTCTAACTGAGCTGACTAACACAAGTCTTTTACAGACAGCTACACTAAAAGAGCACCCGGTGATACAAGCCCAAGGGGGCTTCAGCAGTAAACATTCACCCCTAGACACAGCCATGGGATCAGAGCCCCACACCTGCCCATCTGTATGCTCCCCTGGAGGTTTTGAGCATGGGGGCACTGCAAGCCACTCCCCCTGTTGCACACCCTGCGAGGAGGACAAGGGAACCTTTCTTGTGTCAACAAGAAGATTCCGAATTTGATGCAATCCTTCTGCCCTATTTAGATTTCACTAGTTTTATATGCATGAATTGTGTGGGGTATGTTTAGTATTATGCACATTAATCACATGTGTAAGACATTTGTTTTTCAAGGAAGTATTGTGACGGGATTACTGGTAGGAGTTAGAAAATACACATTTCCTTTTGTTTTCTAAAGTGAGATAATGTACTGTCGATGTACTGAGCAGAGGGAGAGCCACTAAAGATTCAGGAAAGGGGATAATTCAAAGAACAATATTCCTGAAGGAGGAAAAGGAACGATACTCAACAGAGATAAAATAATGGATGATGAAATATCTTCCGTATCTTCCACTGAAAGAGGAGACGGGGCACGTAAAGACAGATGAGGACAGCATCTTGTGAGCTCAGAGTGGAGAACAAACAGTTTTAGAGGAATCCACATCTATCAGGCTCTGTTATCTCTGAAAATAGAAGACAGAGTGCTTATAAATAAATGAGGGGAAGAAAAATTTCTGGGTTTGATAAAAAGGAACAAAAGGTTTTATGGAATGGAGTTATATAAGGCTTGAATTGATATTTTGTGGATGAAAGACAACTGATACATAAATTATACTCTTGAGGAAACTGCTATTCTTTACAGTAGCCTAAAATATTCTGCCTAAGTAATAATGGATATTTAAAAGATTTGTAGGAAAAATTAAATCAGTTGATTGAATTTTAAATTGCCTTTAGCCAGTAAAGATTTTAATAGGATCCCAAAACGCACTAAATATAAAGCAAAAAATCTTGGTAAATTAAACTACATTACAATTAAGAATTTTCTTTATCAAAATTCACCATTTAAAGGGTGAAAAAGCAAGCAATAGACTGGGAGAAGATTATTTACAATACCTACACAGAATATATTGGTACAGAGAATATGTAAAGGACTCCTACAAATTTATAATAAATAAGTAGATAACCCTATAAGATTAGCAAAATATGAATAAGTAATTCACACAAAATAAGATCTCCAAATGAGAAATTAATATATCAGAAAATACTCAGCCTCAGAAATCATCAGAAAATGCAAATTACGTGCATTAAATGCGAATTAAAGCCACAATATGATACCAATAAAGATTCATCAGAACAATTAAAGTGAAGAACCCAACAGTACCAAGTATGTCAGGGTGCTGACTAAACGGAAAACTTAGCTCTCACACACTGCTGTAGGAATGTAAATTGTTATACCAACTTCGGAAAATGCTCAGCATTCACATACACCATGACCCAAGTATTCCATTTTTAGGTATATATCCAACAGAAATGTGGGCAATATGTTCCATAAAATATATGTGCAAGAACATATTGTAGTAGCCCCAAATTCTGATCAATCCAAATGTCCAGCTGGAGTTAAAACAGAAATATAAATCGTGGTATATTCATACAATGGAATACTACGGCAATGACAATGAATGAACAATTATATGCATGAACACAAATCAATCTCACAAACATAATATAAAAGAAGACAGACTATGAAAGAAGTCCATACTACATAATCCCATTTATAGAATCTCTATAAACAGGTTATCTTGAGGGTAAGGGGTACTAGCAATAAGGAAGAAGAATGAGGGGCATTCTGGGTACTACTTACATAGGTGTATTCGGTTTATAAAAATGGATTGATCTGTGTACACTTAGTGTTTTGTACTATTCTGTATGTTTGTTATACCTAACATAAAGCTTACATTAAAAGTGGAAAATGCGAATATAAAAGTTGGAGTCATGAAAGAGAAACTCAATAGATGTGATAAATATTAGAGTGTATAGCTGAAGGGAGAATTAGAAAACAGAATTTAAAAAATCACTCCACACGGGAGTAGGTAGCCCCCAAATCAAAGCCAACTCCAGTTCCTTTCAACATGGTTAAGGGGGAGAATGGGTTCCCATCACTGAAGATAGATGAAGATATCAGAGCTGCCGCAGTGTTTGACGGGACCGCATCCCCCAACCTGATTCTCACTGAAACCCATTCTAATAGGTTTCACCTCCACCACTCCACGCAAACTGGTCATCACTGTCCTCAATGCTAATGGTTAAGGAGAAGTAACATCTCACTTGACATATTCAGCAGCATTTGCCACGATTAGTTACTTCCTCTACCTTGATATGTTTTCTTCTTGACTCCCCTAGATGCTACATTTTGGGATGTTTTCTTCCTATGTCAGCAGTTTCTCTTTTCAGTCTCCTTTTGCCTGTTCCTCCTCTTCCCCCTGACTTCTTAATTGCTAACACCCAGGTTTCAGTCTTTTTCTTCTCTTCTTTTTTATACCCACTCCCTTTGCAATGTCATCTCATCTCACTGCTTTAAGTAAAATGTCTGTAACTGATGGCTTCTGAATTTATAACTCCAGCCACACCTTGCTGATGAACTCCAGACTCATATACCCAGCTACCTACTCAGCCTCTCTGTCTGGATATCTAACAGGTTCTCAAGCTCAACACATCCAAAAGGTAACTCCTGATCCTCCATCCCAAATCTGCCCTATCCACAGCTGTCACATCTCTGTGGATGCTAACTCCAACGTTTCGGTTGCTTAGGCAAAAACCTTGACGTCATTCTTCGCTCCTTGTACTCTCTCACACTTTGTACCTAATCCATCTGCAAATCTTGTGGCCTCTACCTTCTAAATATATTCAGAGTCTCACCACTTTTCACCACATCTCCTGCTAGCTCTCCAGTCTGAGACACCAACAACCCTCCTCAGAAGCACTGTGATAACTTCCTAACTGGTCTCCCTGCTTCCATCTAGCTCCCTACAGTCTATCCTTAACACCCCGGCCTAAGTGACATAGATCACATCACTTTACAACATAGATCACATCACTCCTCTGCTCAAAATATTTCACGTACTTTTCATTTTTTCAGAGTAACAGCCAGAGTCCTCATAACAGCCTATGAGATGAGACACAGTCACCTCCTCCGTCTCAACTCTGTCACCTTTGTGATTCAAATCCTACTCCTTTCCCCTTTTTCCCTCTTCTCCAGCCATGTTGGCCTTCTGGTGTTCCCGGAAAACACCAATTGCACTCTCACATTAAGGGCTTGCACCAGCTTTACTCTGATAAGAATTGTCTTCCCCTAAGTCTCTCACCTTGTCTTTGCTCTAACATTATCTTATCAAGGGGGCGTACCCAAACCACACTGAAATAGCAGTCTGTTCCCATTAATCCCACTCCCAGTTCTCCTTAATCTTTTTCCATATCACTTATCATCTTCTAATATACTTTATGTTTGCCTTATTTATTATTTATTGTATATTACTCCAATAGAACATAAGTAGTATGGTAGCAAAGATTTTTATCTGATTTATTCACTAATATAATATGTCCCAGGTGCTAGGCTATAGTACCTAAGACATGGTAAATACTCAATAAATATTTGTTTAATGAATGTATGCACAAAATTAAACATTAGACATTTATAGAGAAATGTCTAAACGTGCATACGTATAAAATTACATACTGTACAACAAATAAGTGAGCTAGATTTATATGAATAAACATGGGTAGATAACAAACACATACCAGTGTGAGAAAAAAAAAACAACTGCAGAAAAATACGATACTATGATATCAACTATGAAAAAAAATTTAAACCATACAAACAAAAATGGAATTTTGTTCATTGAATTACACATGAAAACAAGTATAAAAAATGGGCTAGACTGACACCAAATCCAAGATTTTGGTTGCCTGGGGATAGAGGAAAAGGATGCAATCAGGAGGGGTAAAGGGAACAGGAAGGGAAAGGATTGAAGGAACCTTCCATTTCACCTATAATATTTTTAATATAAAGAAGTTGAAACAAATGGGAAAAATATTAATATTCATTTTTGGTATTGGGAATACGAATGTTTTACCATTTTCTGTATTCTGCTATTTAAAAAAATCTTTTATTTTAGGTTCAGGGGTCTATGTGCAGGTTTGTTATAGAGGTAACCTTGTATCACAGGGATTCGTTGTATGGATTATTTCATCACCCAGGTACTAAGCTTCATATCCATTAGTTATTTTTCTGCTTCTCTTCCTCTTCCCATTGTATACCCTTAAGTAGGCCCCACTGTCTGTTGTTCCCCTTTCTGTCCATATATTCTCATCATTTAGCTCCCACTTATAAGACAGAATATGTAGCATTTGTTTTTCTGTTCCTGTGTCAGTTTGCTAAGGATAATGGCCTCCAGCTCCATCCACATTCCTGCAAAGTAAATGATCTTGTTCTTTTTTTATGACTGCACAGTAATCCATGAAAAAAATGTGGCCTGTGTACCATATTTTCTTTATCTAATCTTCCACTGATGGGCATTTAAGTTCTTTCTGTCTTTCTATTGCAAATAGTGTTGCAGTGAACGTACGTGTGCGTGGATATTCATGGTAGAATGATTTCCACTGCTGTGGGTATATACCCAGTAATGGGATTACTGGGTCGAATGGTGGTTCTGCTTTTAGCTCTCTGAGGAATTGCCACACTACTTTCCACGATGATTGAACTTTATACTTTCCCCAACAGCGCATAAGTGTTCCCTTTTCTCCACAACCTCACCAGCATCTGTTATTTTTTGACTTTTTAACAATAGCCATTCGGACTGATATGAGATGGTATCTCACTATATATTTTTTAAAGTTTTTGAGCTGGGCTAATTTTTAATTTTTTTTTTAATTTCAAAAATATTTAATTAACAGAAAGAATACAGGATAGACAGCATGATTCTGAAAGATACAGCTGATAGGCATCAATCGATTCAAGGGATTAGCTGGCTCAGTAAATCCTGGATCAAATCTCTGTGTCCCTTAAGATTTTACTTTTTCTCATATAAAAGTTATCGTCCTAGAAATTGGGTCCTGTAAGTTTAAGTCAGGACACTTGGAAGACTATTCAGACTCAGAAATTCTCACTTATTGCTTCCTCTTGGAAATTAGCAATTTATTAGACTCTTATCATCCCATGACAAATCCCCTTAACAGGAACTCTGGGGTTCTGATTTTAATTTAGGAAACTCTGTGTCGATGATAAACTCACTCACTTCAACTGGTCTTCCTCCTCTCAGTAGTCTTGTCTGCCAGTAAACATCTGTCTGCACACATTTGGAGTTCTCTATACTTTTCCTTAGTCAAATACTGATAAAATACTAGTGCTGCTTGCAAAGTCTAACATGTTTACTGCCTGTCCTTTCACAGAAAGTTTAATGATCTCTGCTCTTAAAAGAAATAAAAATGAATAATTGGGAACAATAATAATCTACAAATAGTACATCCCCCAAATTAGCTACCTTGACAAAAAATAAGAGGACTGACCTGTGGAACTTGAGAGCAGACAGTTGACTTCTTATCAAACTTATCTTTTCAGTAAGGTTTAATTTAAAATTCTGTGTGGATATACCTGATAGCCCCAGGAACTTAGGTTCAACAAAATAATAAAGGTTTTTTGGAACTATATCAAAATTTAAAACTTCTCTCCATCAAGAAACCCAATCAACAGAGTAAAAAGGCAACCTATAAAATGGGAGAAAAATATTTGCAATCATATGTCTGATAAGCAGTTAACATTCAGATTATACAAACAATTCTTAAGGCCAGGTGTGCTAGCTCACCCCTGTTATCCCAGCACTTTGGGAGGCCAAGGCAGGAGGATTGCTTCAGCCAGGGAATTCAAGACTAGCCTAGGCAACACAAGGAGGCCCCATCTCTACCCCCACCAATGTTTTTTTTTTTTTTTAAATTAACTAGGCATAGTAGCATGTATCTGTAGTCCCAGGTACTCAGGAGTCTGAGGCAGAAGGATAGGTTCAGCCCAGGAGGTCAAGGCTGCAGTGACCTATGATAACACCACTGCACTCCAGCCTGAGCAACAGAGAGATACCCCATCTCAAATAATAATTATTATTATTAAATAAGAAATTTAAAATAAAGAACTCCTACAAATCAACAGCAAAAAGAAAACAAAACAACAACTCGATTGAAAAATGGGCAAAGGGCCTAAATAGACATTTCTCCAAAGAACATATACAAATGGCCAACAAACATGAGAGTTGCCCAATCCCACTAATGATTTCGGATATACAAATCAAAACCATAATGCCATATCACCTCATGGCCACTAGGATGGTTGCTATAAAAGCTCGCAGAAAACACTAAGCGTGGTGAGGATATGGAGTAACTAGAACTCCTGTACACTGTTGACAGGAACGTAAAATAGTGCAGCTACTATGGAAAATAGAATTAGAAAATTAAAAGTAGAATTACCATATGATTCAGATGTTCTGTTTCTCATATGTATACATAAGAACTGAAAGCAGGATCTCAGAGGATATTTGTACAGTCAAGTTCAGAAGGGCATCATTCACAATAGCTGAAAGATGGAAGCAGCCCACCCAAATGTCCATTATAAGAAGACTAGATAAACAAAATGTGGTATAAACATATGACTTAATATCATTCATCCTTAAAAAGTAAAAAAATTCGCTGGGCGTGGTGGCTCATGCCTGTAATCCCAGCACTTTGGGAGGCTGAGGCGGGGGGAACACAAGGTCAGGAGTTTGAGACCAGCCCGGCCAACATGGTGAAACCCTGTCTCTACTAAAAGTACAAAAATTAGCCAGGCACGCCTATAGTCCCAGCTACTCGGGAGGCTCAGGCAGGAGAATTGCTTGAGGTTGCAGTGAGCCAAGATTACACCACTGCACTCCAGCCTGGGCAACAGAGCAAACTCCGTCTCAAAAAAAAAAGTAAAAAAATTCTGACACATGCTACAATAAGAATGAACCTGGAGGACATTACATTAAATGAAATAAGCCAGCCACAAAAAGACCAATATTGTATGATTTACCTGTGTGAGATATACATTTGAGTAGTCAAACTCATAGAAACAAAAGGTAAAGTGGGAGTTGCCAGGAACTGGGGAGAGGGGAATGAGTTATTGTTTAATGGATATAGAATTTTCAGTTTTGCAAGGTGAAAAAGTTCTGGAGACTGGTTATTCAACAATGTGAATACACATTTCAGAACTGTATACTTATAAATTGTTAAGATGATAAATTTAATATTATGTGTGTTTTAAGAATTTCACATTTTTTTAAAAAAACTATGTAAAAATATAGATGAAACATTTCTCAAGTTGGAAAAAATGGTAAATTTTATAGCATGTGAGTTTTGTTTCAATAAATTATTTTTAAAAGTCAGATGGAAGAGCTGGTTTGAGGCAAAAAGGAAAGGTCTGGTTTCAGATACGCTGAATATGACATTCTGAAAAGATATTCACATAGAGATGTCTAGAAGAGAGCTGGAAATACTAGTCTAGAATTACAGAGAAACAAAATGGCTAGAAAAAATTCTGAGCGGTGGCTGGGCATGGTGGCTCAGGCCTGTAATCTCACCACTTTCGGAGGCCGAGGCAGGTGGATTCTTTAAGGTCAGGAGTTCAAGATCAACATAGCGAAACCCCGTCTCTACTAAAATTACAAAAAAGCTAGCTGAGCGTGGTGGTACAAAAAAGTTAGCTGGGTGTGGTGGTGCACACTTATAGTCCCAGCTACTTGGGAGGCTGAGGCACAAGAAATGCTTGAACCCAGGAGGCGGAGGTCGCAGTGAGCCAAGATCACTCCACTGCACTCCAGCCTGGACAACAGAGGGAGATTCCGAGAAGAAAGAAAGAAAAGAAAAGAAGAAAAGAAAGAAGAAAGAGAGAGAGAGAGGGGAAGAAAGAAAGAAGAAAGAAAGAAAAGAAAGAAAAGAAAGAAAGGAAGGAAGGAAGGAAGGAAGGAAGGAAGGAAGGAAGGAAGGAAGGAAGGAAGGAAGGAAAGAAAGAAAAGAAAAGAAAAGAAAAGAAAAGAAAAGAAAAGAAAAGAAAAGAAAAGAAAAGAAAAGAAAGGGAAAGAAGGAAGGAAGGAAGGAAGGAAAGAAAGAAGGAAAGAAAGAAAAAGGGAAACAGCTCAGAGTTATAGATTGGAGCAGAATTTGGGGGGATTAAAGAAAAGCAGTTGATAAAGGAAACAAATGAACTACAGTATAGGGAACACGATATATCAACAAATCAAATAATTAGTTTACAGAATAAACCTCTGAGCAGGTTGTTTCTTGGTTGCATTGTGAATGTGTGATTCAAATATCAGATGAAAATTTTACATCATAACTGTTGGGTGTTTTTTTTTTTTTTTTTTTTT
>NW_016107347.1:700732-712653 GCF_001604975.1 Cebus imitator | reverse complement strand
TTTATATTTGCTGATTTTGGGGGGTACACTTTTTTTTTTGAGATGGGTCTCTCTCTCTGTTGCCAGGCTGGAGTACAATGGTAGGAGCTCAATTCACTGCAGCCTTGACCTCCCAGGCTGAAGCAATTCTCCCCACTCAGCCCTGCCAAGTAGCTGGGTAGCTGGGATTACATGCAAGTGCCACCATGCCCAGCTAAATTTTAAAACTTTTTTTATTTTTAGTAGAGACAAGGTTTCGCCATGTAGCCCAGGCTGGTCTCCAACTCCTGAGCTCAAGCAATCTGCCTGCCTTGGCCTCCCAAAGTGCTGGGATCACAGATGTCAGCCACTGCACCTGGCCCGTATCAATTTTTTTGCTGCACTGAACTGCCTGCAGTGTTCCCTACACTATACAATTCCATGGGCTTTCCTTCTTTCTTTTGGTTTATAGAACAACATCCTAGGAGCTTATTCATTTAAATATTATATATTTTTATAGTATATATTTAGTCCATATATATAGTGTGTGTATATATATATATATGTATATATATATGGACTTATAGACTAAATATATATACTTATATGGAAATCAAGCCTGGTGAGGCATACTATATAAACAATAAGAGCCACTCATTTTAGTTGCTCAGGTCAATGAATTCTGACAAATCTACATACATGTGTAACCAACACACCAATCAAGATACAGGAAATTTCAATTCTTCCAAAAAAGTTCTCTCGTGTTCCTTTGTACCCTTTGCTCTTGGAAACCACTGATCAGTTTTGTTACTATGGATTGGTTCAGCTTATTCCATATCATTTAAATGAAATTATATAATATATATAAACTCTTATGCTTGCCCTTAATACTCAGCATGTTTGGTACAAGTCTTTTTGTAGATTATGGGCAAAGCCTTTTGGGTAAATACCTAGGAATAGAATTGCTGGGTCATGTGGTAAGTCTACGCTTAACTTTGACAAATTGTTCTCTAAGATAGATTTATCATTTTAAACCGTTACTAGCAATGTAAAAGAATTCCAGTTTCTCAAGATCCGTACCAAAACATAGTATTAACAGTATTTTTAAGTTTGGTCATCCAAGTGGGTGAAATGGTATCTTATATGGTTTTATTTTGCATTTTTCTGACAACTATGATATTGAACTTTTCATATGCTTATTGGCCATTTGTTATCTTTGTTTGTGAAATGCCGACTCAAATATAGTGCCCATTTACAATATTAGGATTGTTCACACCTATCACTCCAGCACCTTGGGAGGCCACAGTGGAACGATCATTTGAGGTCAAGCGTTCAAGACCAGCCTGGCCAACATGGTGAAAGCCCATCTCCACTAAAAATTGAAAAATTAGCCAGGCGTGGCTGGGGACACCTGTAATCCCAGCTACTCTGGAGGCTGAGGCAGGAGAATTGCTTGAACCCTGGAGGCAGAGGTTGCAGTAAGCCGAGATCCCACCAATGCACTCCAGCCTAGGTGCAGAGCAAGAATCCATCCCAAAAATAAAAAAAAATAAAAATTAGGTTGCTTCCTTGTTACTGAGATAAGAGATTTTTATACAGCTGGATAAAAGCCTTGTCAGATACATCTGCTGTGAATATTTGCTCCCATTTTATGGGTTATGTTTTCATTTTCTTAATGTTGTTTTTGAAGAATAGAAGCTTTATCTTTTGATGAATTGAAATGTATCCACATTTTCTTTTAAGTTATTTCGTGTACTATTAAGAAATCTTTACCTATCTTCAAGGCCTAGAAAATTTTCCCCATGATTTCTTTCAGAAGTTTCATAGCTTTAGTTTTTACATTTAAGTCTCTGGTGGTTTTAAGTTGATCTTTTTTGTTAATGGTATGAGGTAAGAGTCAAGGTTCACATTCTCCCTCACATGGACATCTAGTTGGAGATCTAACACCCTTTGATGAAAAAACTATCATCTTTTCCCCACTGGACCGCTTTGACCCCTTCATTGAAAATATCTGACTACTTCTTGATTCCCTATTTCTTTTCAGAAATTGCTGGAATAAATGTAAGCACTAGACTCTGCCCAGTTTAAGGCCTTGGTTTTATACCGCTAAGACAAGGGACAGTTGGTGAGTATAAATAACTTTTATTTATGTACAGTAAGCCAAGAAATATGTAGTTCCTCTGGCTATCATTCACAAGCCAATTTGTCCATAGCCTCTCTTCTTTTATCATTATTGATTTTTGTTTTCTGGGAAACAACATAACTCTAATTAGAGAACAGGTCGGAATGTGGATTCCAGAGTTGCAGACCCCCTCTCCTCCCTCTCCCTCAGCATTTCCTGGGTCTGTCTGGACCCTTGTAACACATATCTGGTGGCCCCAGCTGTCCTTTTCTCCTTGCCTTGGCGGAAATGCAGCGCCTCAGACCTATGTTCCCGCCTTCTTTCTTCCATCCGCAGAGTGACATGAAAGACGTAGGGGCCTGTACCGCAGGCAGCTGTGGGACTCAGACTGGAGCTGCATTCAGGACTGCTGGTTTGCTAGAAGTGAAAGACCATGGACTCTGGCATGGGGATGGAAACATCTGCCAAACACACACATAGGCATGACCCCTTTCCATGCCGTCTCTCTCTCTCTCTCTCTGTCTCTCTCTGTCTCTTTGTCTCTCTCTCTCTCTCTCTCTCTCTCTCTCTCTCACACACACACACACACACACGCACACACACACACACACCCGTACCTTTGAGAGGAGAGGGTCTATAAAATTCCCCACATATGGTGAACATATTTTAGGGAAGCACATGACTAGAGGCCACTGGGAGAGAAAGAAAAAGAAAATAATGAGAAAAATCTTCGGTAAGTCTGAATTGTTCCAGTCAGACTGCTGAGAAAGAATGCCAAAGACTGGAGATGAAAATTATTGGTAGAAGTCAACATGGTAATGTAGCTAAATCCTTTCCCTAGTTCAAGCCATTATTAGAACTTTTTCTGATGCTCAACAATAGGACGCGGGAAAAGAGTCTTTATAATTTAGCTGCAAGTAATCTGCTTAACACAATGAATATACCTGAAAAAAGCACATTATAAACATATTTTTCTCTAACTCAGTTTCAAAAATTCTTAATTTAACTTGTAAATAATTGCATGGTAGGGGAGGTGGGTCTAACTAATGCCAACTGGCATTGGCTCCCAAAACATTAAATAAAATTGTTTTCTAAATTCTTATCCTGTTACATCTTTCATGATCAATTAAATGCTTAGGTACACTATAAACCTACCAGTATAAAGGAACTAGCAAAATAATCTTTTAAAAATATAGATAATCTCTAATTTATCTGTTTTGTAAGTTAAGAACTGATTTATCAAATTTTCTCAAAACTAGAAAGAAGTATCTTGGCTTCTGCTTTAAAGAGTTATTGGTAGAAGTTAATCAGATCATCCAAGCACAAAATAAACTGATAATAAACGGTCTGCGTAACTTAGCAGCGCAGTAGAAGAAAGGCTGGCCTAGTATCCTCTGGGGCTTCATTCTTAAAGTGCTTTCTTGTTAAACTGAGATTAGCTTTTTACCTAAGGGCAGGAGAGAGATGCTGATGTATTTTTAGTAGAAAGGTGACTGTGGTTGCCTTGTGGGGAATGAACTGCCAAACTGTGAGGTTAGGGCAGGAGTGAAAGGGTAATTTAATTGTTCAGGTAAGAATTGTTCTACTATAAGGACACGTGCACACGAATGTTCACTGCAGCACTGTTTACAATAGCAAAGACCTGGAACCAACCCAAATGCCCATCGATAATAGACTGGACAGGGAAAATGTGGCACATCTACACCATGGAATATTATGCAGCCATCAAAAATGATGAGTTTGTGTCCTTTGTAGGGACATGGATGAACCTGGAAACCATCATTCTCAGCAAATTGACACAAGTACAGAAAACCAAACACCGCATGTTCTCACTCATAGGCGGGTGTTGAACAATGAGAACACATGGACACAGGGAGGGGAGCACTACACACTGGGGTCAGTTGGGGGGAAATAGGGGAGGGACGGTGGGGGGTGGGGAGTTGGGGAGAGATAGCAAGGGGAGAAATGCCAGATGTAGGTGATGGGGGGGAAGGAAGCAAATGACACGGCCACGTGTGTACCTATGCAATAATCTTGCATGTTCTTCACATGTACCCCAAAACCTAAAATGCAACAAAATAAATGGAAAAAAAAAAAAAAAAAAGAAATAGCCAGGGCCTTGAGGTCAGTTCCAACTCCCTGCTTCCCCTCTACAAGCATCTCCAGAGGCAGAGACGGGAGGGCTGGGAAGGGTGCATAGGCAGCAGGCAGAGCAAGGTTCCCGCCCCATGAGTACATCTTCCGGAAGTGGTACTTCACAGGAAAACTCTAAAAGCCTTCGCTTTGCCACCTATGAGCTGCGTGACCTTGGGCAGCTAATGAAAAAGTTCTGTATGCTGAGTATTTCCTAAGTACCAAGTACTCAAGTACTGCTCAAAGATAATTTTAAGTACATTTTCAATTTACTTAATCTCTTTATGCCTTAATTTATTCATTAGTGAAAGATAACAGTAATATCTAATTCCTGTGGCTGTTTTGATGATTAAGAGAGAAATCTTAAATTAATTAAGAGAGAAGTATACATCAAATGGCTTGGTAAACCTAACACATTTTTCTTTTTTTGAGACAAACTCTCGCTCTGTTGCCCAGGCTGGAGTGCAGTGGTGTGATCTCTGCTCACTTCCACCTCTACCTCCTGAGTTCTAGCGATTCTCCTGCCTCAGCCTCCTTAGTAGCTGGGATCACAGGCACAGGACACCACGCCCAGCTAATATTTGTTTTTTTGTAAAGACAGGGTTTCATCTTGTTACTCAGGCTGATTTGGAGCTCCTGAGCTCAAGTGATCTACCTGCCTCAGCCTCCCAAAGTGCTGGGATTACAGCTGTGAGCCACCATGTCCAGCCAGATTTACACATTTAAAAATAGTTTTCAGGCCAGGCACAATGGCTCACATCTATAATCCCAGCACTTGGGGAGGCCGTGACAGGAGGATTGCTTGAGCCCAGGAGTTTGAGGCTGCAGTGAGCTATAACTCCACCACTTTATTCCAATCTGGGTGACAGAGTGAGACCCTGTCATTCATAAATAAATAAATAGTTTCCTAATAAACATGGGTTTCTAATTTTTTTTAAATAAATCTGAAAATGCTATATTTCTTTTTAGCCCCCATCTATTGGACACTACCCAGATTGATCACCTCACACTTGTTACAATGACTATTATTAAAAAGATAACAAACCAGGTGCAGTGGCTCACGCCTGTAATCCCAGCACTTTGGGAAGCTAAGGTGGGCAGATCACTTGAGGTCAGGAGTTTGAGACCAGCCTGGCCAACATGGTGATCTGTCTCTACTAAAAATACAAAAATAAGCCAGGCATGGTGGTGGGTGCCTGTCATCCCAGCTACTTGTGAGGCTGAGGCAGGAGAACTGCTTGAACCGGGAGGCAGAGGTTGCAATGAGCCAAGGTCGTGCCACTGCCCCTTAGCCTGGGCGAGAGAGCAAGACTCTGTCTCAAAACAAAAAAACAAACAAACAAAAAAAAACAAGATAACAAGTGTGGGCAAAGATGTGGAGAAAAGAGAACCCAGGCACAGTGTTGGTGAGAAAGTAAGTCAGTACAGCCATCATGGAAAACAGTATAGTGGTTCCTCAATAAAATTAAAATCAGAACTACCATAGAAGCCGCAGTCCGTCTGATGGGTATACATCCAAAGAAGATAAAATCACCGTGTCAAAGAGACATCTGTACCCTCGTGTTTATTGCAGTGCTGTTCACAAGAGCCAAAATATGGAATCAACCTAAATGTCTATCAATAGATGAACGGATAAAGAAAATACAGGATATACACACAACAGAATACCATTCAGCCTTAAAAAAAGATATCCTGCCAGTTATGACAACATGGATGAGTCCAGAGGACATATTGTTAAGTGAAAGAAGCCAGGCACAGAAAGTCACATACTGCATAAGCTCTCTTATACGTAAAATCTAAAAAAATCGAGCTCATAGAAACAGTGTACAATGGGGCAAGAGGAAATGGGAAGATGTTGGACAAGGGACACAAAATTTCACTTAGACAAGAGGGGTAAGTTCAAGAGATCTATGGTACAAATTGGTGACCAAAGGTAATAGCAATGTATTGTATACCTGAAAATCACTTAAAGATAGGTAAGTATGTGAGGTAATGTACATGTTATATGGCTTGATTTAGCCATTTTAAAATATTTCAAAGCATCATGTTGTACATGACGAATATATGCAATTTTTGTCCATTTAAAATAAAGAAAAAAAAATCTTCCCAGCATTGCCTATTAAAAAGAAAAGAAAAAATAAAAAAAACCAGTTATTGATTATTGATTTTTGTATTACAAAACATAAATCATCACCGTGATGATCTTTCACCTACTAGAACTCTGCAAGTATGGGGTCATGTGGTTAATATAGTAACTGTTTCCAGAAGACTAGCTTATTCACTTATACTTCTACTTGAAAATGGTTCTAAGAAGCAAAAGCCAACATGCCTTCATGGCTGTAAGATAAGGCACAAGGAGGGCCTTTCCATCATCATCCATGAACAAACTGAAGCTTTATGGCCATTCTAAAGGAGTTGATGTCTAATGTTCATTTCTAGGCAATCCATGGGCAGTAGGTAAGCATAGCTTCTACTCAAATTAATGAAAATGGTGATGAGCAACTATGTGGGACAGTAGTTTACCGTCACTAACCATCGGCGAACACAGATTAGTATAAAGAGAAAGCAACTAAAAAGTAAGGTTTATTTTTAAGTTCAAAATAATTAAGTTTAGAGCAAACAAACAAACAAAAAAACTTGATCAATACATGAAAGGGGAGGGGAAAAAAGTGGATGCATAAAAAAATCAAAGTTTAATTCTTTTTAAGCATAGGACTAACCTTACAGGAAATATATTAAAATTTGATGAACAAATCAAAAGGCATTTAAAAAGAGACTTAAGATCCATAATCAAACGTAATATGTGAACCTTGGTATTACCTTCACTCAAACAAGCCTACTATAAAAGACATTTTTGGAAGAGTCAGTGTAATTTGGGTATTCAATGATAATATGGAATTATCATTGTTAGATGCCATTACAATATTATGGTTATGTAAGAAAATTTCCTGAATTTATAGTGGCATGCTGAAATACTTAGGAACTGGAATGCCATGGTATGTGGTATCTGCTTTGAAATACTTCAGTAAAGAAAATAACATCGACCAGGCACAGTGGCTTATTCCTATATTCACAACACTTGGGAAGGACAAGGTAGGAGGATCACCTGAGCCCAGGAGTTTAAGACCAGCCTAGGCAACATTGTGAGATCCTGTCTCTCCAAAAGAAATTTTTTTAAAAAGGCTGGGTGTGGTGGAATACGCCTGTAGTCCCAGCTGTTACTCAGGAGGCTAAGGCAGGAGGATCCTGAGCCCAGGAGTTCGAAGCTGCAGTGGGCTATGATTGCACCACTGTACTCCAGCCTGGGCAACAGAGCAAGACCCTGTCTTTATTAAAAAAAAAAGAAAGAAAGAAAGAAAGAAAAGTCACATCAGTGAGACAAATAACAAAATGTTAACAAGGGATGGGGTACAGTATACTATTCTCTCTATTGTTAGAAATTTCTAAAATATTTTAAAATTAAATTGTGTTTTAATAAAAGGGGGAAAGAAAGCCTGATAAAATATCCCATCCATTTAGGCATAGAGTTGTAATAAGGTTGGCTGCCTGAGTCAAAGAAGGAAATGGCTAAAACCAAGTTTATCTTAGATTACAAAGGCACCTGAGGAAAATGTTTATATTGCCTTGTGGGACAAATTGTATAATGTAGGCGAGATGAGTACCTGCCTTCAATTTTGCTGGCAAACCATCAAAATTCTCCATAATGGAGGTGAAGTGAGGGATGGCAGGCAGGAGGCTAATTATTAAACAGCTTTACAACTGCATTAAGGCTATGAGGAGAAGATGGGCACACATCAGTCAACTCCAGCCCTTCCACTCTCTGACATAGACCCCCACTATCTTGGAGCCAAGGATCTCATTAGGTTCTATTTAAAGAGAAGGTGGACTTTGTTCCTCCTTTATTGGGAAGTCTTTACAAAGCCTCCCATATTGTGGGCTACTTTTTCAAATGCTATTTTGAACCACAAAGTACCACATGGAAGAAGATATCTCAATTATTGCAAATTTTAGATGCTTATAAGGTCGCTGCTAAAACTCCTTTACGATGCAGAAAAAAAATTATAATATGGTAATTGTTCCTGAGAGAATGAGCTCAAAGTGCAAGAACAGGATGCAGTTGTAAATAAGCCTTTAATATTAAAGGTCACTTTAAAAAGCAATCTGGCAAGTGGTTACTTTGTGGAGACTAGACATTCATCTACAAGAAGTATGAAACCAGGTACTTGTAGCTGGGAATACAATTTTTAAAAATTTATCAGATAAGGATCAAAAGACAGCTTGTATTAAAAACAGCTTAGATGAAGTGAAGATGATGTGCTTTGCAAAATGCATTAGGTGACTCAAAAAGTGGCTCTAATGATGAGCAGCTCTCCAGCGTTGGCAATGGATATGAAGTTTGAAGCACATTCTTTTCACAGAGAAGGTAAGAGTGCTTTTGAGATAGGATGACAAAGGTGAGAGATCTGGGGACAGCTAGTTTGTAGAAGGCAAGACCTACTCAGTAAGGACCTACAGGGTAAAGACCTGTCTGTAAGACACAAATGGTACATAATAAATGTCTCTCCAAGTATTTGAAGAGTAGTTGTGCGGAAGCAGAGTTGATTTATTGTGTTTTTTACAAAGCAGAAATTAAATGAATAAATGGAATTTATATGGAGGTAGATATTTGGTCAATAAAAGCAAGTATTTTATAGTAACCGGATCTGTCCAACACTGAATTTGAAAGGCCATGTGTAAGTAAACCCTTCCTGACCAAATAGAAGGAACGAAGTTGAGGTAATTTGCCTTTATGGTCCTTTCAATGATCAGATTCTATTATTTTATCAAATTATTTCCAAGCTGGCAACAAAGTTGATAGTAGCATTTATGTTTTAAATATACAGTTGGCCTTCTGAATTTGTATGTTCTGCATCCATGGACTCCACTGAACAGCAGATTGAAAATATTCGGAAAAAAACCTAATAAAAAATAATACCACCACTATATATATACTTTCAAACTGATGACTTTGTGCTGCTGACTAATCTCCTTGTGAGATTAGTCATAAAAAGGAATGAAATCATGTCTTTTGCAGCAATATAGAGGCCAACATGAAATGGAGGCCATTACCCTAAAGGAAATCATTCAGAAACAGAAAGTCAAATATTGCATGTTCTCACTTACAAGTGGGAACTAAACAACAGGTCTACGTGGACATACAGAGGGGANTCAAATACCACATGTTCTCATTTATCAATAGAAGCTGAACAATGGGTACACATGGACATATAGAGTGGAATAACAGACATTAGAGACTCCAAAAGCAGGGAAGAGGATGCTGGTTGAAAAATCACCAATGGAGTACAACATTCACTATTCAGGTGACAGGTACACTAAAAGCTCAGACTTCACCACTATACAACATATCCATGTAACAAAACTGCACATACACCCTCCTAATCTCTAAAAATTTTAAAAATTTAAATATATACTTATTAAATCAGTGTGTGTACAGGCATAAAAAAAACAATACCACAATAGAAAAATAAAACAAATAAAAACAATACAGTATAACAACTATTTGCATAACATGTATATTGTATTAGGTATTATAAGTAATGTAGAGATGATTTAAAATATACCAGAGAATATGTGTAGGTTATATGCAAATACGATTCCATTTTAGAGAAGGAACTTGAGCGTCTGCAGATTTTGGTAGCTTTGGGGGTCCTGGAACCAACATTCTTTGGATGCCAAGGGATCATTATACTCTTTTCATTTATCACATATATTTTTAACTGGCTGCTCTGTAAGAAACATTACATTAAGTTTTATGTGTAACAAAACATATATAAAAATAATGATAGAAATATACAATCAAGGAAGGTTATATATATGCATACACGTTAACATGTATCCCATTCTTTGCCTGGGCTTTGTCCTAAGATTAAAGCAGACACGTAACAAAGGCATGATCTAATTAGAATTTTCATCTTTTTCTCGGGTGTATTTTGATTGCCTTGTCTCTAGGCCAGACTATCTGCCTGTCCAAGAATAAACTAATTCATCCATCGTGAAGATATGAGTCAAATATTTTGGCTTCGCCCTGAAGTCTTTCTTGGCTTGGACACAAAACACTGGGACTTTGTCTTCCAGTTTCCCAACCTGTTCTCAAATCATCTCAAAAACTATTATACAGAGAATTAACAATGGGAATTATCCAACAGACCTTCCAAATACAACATCTAATAAAGTAACATTGAAATTACACAAAACTATTGGTCACTAATTTCTGTCCTTGATCACAAGATTAGTCAATAGCACAAAGTCATCAGTTTGAAAGCAACCCTGCACAGCAAAACAATTCCAGGGATAGAAGTACTAATGAAACACAACTCTTTCGTATATGAAGCATCATAAACTTACTAAATACAGTGGAGGAAAAGCTGATACTCTTGTAATATAATGATACTTAATGATATAAACACAAGTAAAACATTAAAGTGAGATAATCACATTTGAAAAAGTCACCTTCAGACAATTTTTTTTTTTTTGAGACAGTCTTGTTCTGTCACTAGGCTCCAGGCTGGAGTGCAATGGCACAATCTCGGCTCACTGCAACCTCCGCCTCCTGGGTTCAGGCAATTCTCCTGCCTCAGCTTCCCGAGTAGCTAGGATTACAGGCACGCGCCACCACGCCTAGTTAATTTTTGTATTTTTAGTAGAGACGGGGTTTCACCATGTTGGCCAGGATGGTCTTGATCTCTTGACCTTGTGATCCGCCCGCCTCGGCCTCCCAAAGTGCTGGGATTACAGGCTTGAGCCGCGGCACCCGGCCCTCTTCAAACAATTTTTTAAAATCACAAGTAGGGGATACATAAACCACTCAACATTTTTTCCTCAAATAATCTGCAAATAAAAGTTTTCCCAGTTCTAATCTGAGAAGCTGACCTGAGATTGTTGAAAAAGGATGCTTTTTTCTGGGTTTATGCCGCAGGCAAGAAGAGTAGCAGTCATGTCCAGGATGCTCTGCCGAAGGACAGCGGGGTCTTGGGGGACAGTGATGGAGTGAAGGTCAACAATGCTGTACAACACAGAGTCATATTCATCCTGCAGCCTCACCCAGCTCTCAATGGCTCCCAGGTAATTGCCCAGGTGGGGGATTCCTGTGGGCTGAATGCCAGAAAATACTCGCTTCTTGCTGTCTTCCTGGAACAAAGGAAAACAATCATATTTGATTTTGAGGCAGAATCCATGAATCTGATGCCCATGTTATCATAGCTATGGGAGCTAGTTCTATTTTTGTAAACTACAATCTGACAGTCATCAGCGTCCATTTATTTGGGGCCTACTCTGTAAGTCTATGCTAGGTACTACTAAGGATTAAAAAAAAAGATCTTAAAAATGTTTTTGCACTCAAACGTGTACAAATGCAAAGACGTATGAGAAAAGATCGGCAGCCGGGTGTGGCGGCTCATGCCTGTAATCCCAGCACTTTGGGAGGTCGAGGAGGGTGAATCAGCTGAGGTCAGGAGTTTGGGACCAGCCTGGACAACATGGTGAAACCCCGTTTCTACTAAAATACAAAAATTAGCCGGCCGTGGTGGTGTGCCTGCAATCCCAGCTACTCGGGAGCCTGAGGTAGGAGAATCGCTTGAACCTGGGAGGCAGAGGATGCAGTGAGCCAAGATCGCCTCACTGCACTCCAGCCTAGGCAATAGAGCGAGAC
>NW_016107347.1:684412-700652 GCF_001604975.1 Cebus imitator | reverse complement strand
GTGGGGGGAGGGGAAGCAGAGGAGGGGAGGGGAAGGGGTGGAGGGGAGGGGATCTGCATCCCCAAGAGAATGTGATCTAATTGAAGACTGAGGACATTGTTTATAAAAAGGTAAGTAAAGGTATGATGTGGGACCATGATCACGGCCAGTTTGGAATGATACAAAGTAGGATTCAGAGAGGAATTCCCAAGAGGAAGAGAGAACTGTGGTTTGGTGGTCAATGAGGAAGCCTTCAGACATAGAATCAAATTTCACTGGAGATTAAAGGGGCCTCAAGGGCTTTTCATGTGATTTCATTTATTTTGCAGTTAAGGAAATGAAGGTCTTGGGATTAGTGCTAAAGACTACTGCTGTTGCCTTAAGATTTTTTAAAATACTGTGGATATTATAATTTAATGTATAAGATCTTGGGCTAGAAATTAGGAAACATACACTCTATTTCTAATATTACTTCCTAATAAGATTATTTAAATTTTCTATGCCTTGGTTTCCTTTTACTTTTAATAAAACCATATTTGGGTTTTCAAAATTCTTCAAAAGGACATTTTAATTCTAGGCAATTATTTAAATTATAAAAAACATTTGTACCCTGATCATGTTTTCCCTTTGGTTTATACTTTCTAATGCTGACGTTATAATAGGAAAATGAAAGGAAAAAAGTGCAATACAAGTCTTTTAAAATGCTATTTTTCCCCTGAATTATTTTATAATACATTCCACAGTGAAAAATCCAAAATCAGTACGTATCAATAAATGTGCTGTAATCAAAAGACTCTGAAAAATAAAATGTTTCATTATCATTTTTAACCACCTCCACAACAAAACAGTAATAGCGGCAATAATTTACTGAACAACTACCATGTTGTAGGCATTTATGCTCAGTGCTTTATATAAATTAATGCATTTAATCCTTATAATACCTTTTATGGCAGGCATATTATTTCCAGATGAGAGAAGTAAGGCTCACAGAATTTACTAGATTGCCCATGGTCACACAGCTAGTAGGTGGGGAAGTGGAGGTTTCCGGCCAAGTATCACTGACTTCAAAGCCCGTGTATGTTCCCTCTGTTAGCTACTGTGCTTTGCTTAGCTATTAAGACTTGATCACATTTGTTGTATTCATTTTGTAACTTTTCAATTGATTTAAAAATTTGCAAAATAAAAAATCACAGGGCCAAAAAAGACCATTCTTACACAGGTATCTTTGTTGTATTATGAGCCAAGTTTTTCTAGTGCATATATCTAGGAGCAGAATTGCTGAGTCATATGTATGTGTATGTATCTTCAACCGCAGTACTTCAGAGTGGTGAACTATTCCTAACTATGCAACATTATACACTTTCTACCAAGTTCCTATGGTTTCATATCCTCATCAACGCTTGGTATTGGCAGTCTTTTTATTTTTGCCTAATCTAACGGAAATGAGGTAGAATCTCATTATGGTTTAATTCTCTTTGATTATTAAAGAAGTTGAGAACTCTTTTTATGATTATTGGCTATTTTTTACCTCCTCTTCTATGAAGAACCCACTTAAATTATTATGCCTATTTTTCTCAGATTGGATTGTCTTTTATAGATTTAAGAATGTATATATTCTAGGTGCTAATATTCTATTAATTACATGTAGAGTGAATATTGTCTTACTGTGTGGCTGCCTTCTCTTTATGTTATCTTTTGACAAAGACAAGTACTTAATTTTACAAATCAAATATATAACTTCTGATAACAGACTGTTGTATCATAGAAGAAATCTCTCAATGCCCCGCAGTTATGAAGGTACATGTGTGTGCGTGCATATATGGATATATACATATAGCTGTACACACAAACATACACGCATATAAAATGTGTGTGCGTGTGCATGTGTGTGCGTGTGCATGTGTGTGCAGGCTTTAAAGTTTTATCTTGACTCTTCACATTTAGGTCTGTATCTATCTGGAGTTCTTTGCATATGGTGTCAGATAAGCATCTAATTTCTTCTTTTATTCCCTATATGAATATCTGATTATTCTAGCACCATTTATTGAAAAGACTGTCTCTTCCCACTGCTTTGAAATGCTATCTCCATCAAAAATCAAGGCTCCCTGTATGAAGAATCTGGTAAGGGTCTGGTCTTTCAATTCTGACTCATTAGTCTATCTGTAACTGTGTCAGTATCACATTGCTTTTAAAAAACACATCTTGGGACCTAGTAAAGTGAGGCTTTCCACCTTCTTTTTCTTCAAGAGCACTTAACCCATCCTTGGCCCTTTATACATATCAATATATTTTAGAATCATCTTGTCAAGTCTCAAGAGGAAAAAAAAATGTGTTCATTTTTCCTTCTTCTTTTTAGATCAGATTAGAAGTTGCAGTTGTTGGCTGGGTTGCTGTCTGGGATCACATTGCAGCTATAGATTGTTTCAAGGAGAACTGACATCTTTATAATGTTGAGTCCTCCAATCCAGGAAGCCACAAAGCATGTTAGGTCTTTTTTATACCTAATGCTAGCTCCTGAGAGCTAATCTACTTTTGATATGTGAATGCCAAGGCCACTTAAATTTGGTATTTCCAAACCCTACAAAGTATAATCTATTTTCCTCTCAACTCATAAGATGGCAATCATAAAATAGAATGTGACATCATAGTTCCATTGTCCAGAACTGTGCTTGATCCAAGAACTGAGGAGGAGATGCAAATGATTTGTGGCTTTGAGGATATGAAAAATATCCTTCAGGTAATTGAGAACAAACATAATCTTACATTCAAAATCACAAACATGCACATAAAAGGCTTTCAAGTGGTGAAATCCCCAAATCATAATTTAGAAACAATATTTTAAAAATAATTCCTACTTGAGAATTGAGACAGAGAGAGAAGTTAGCATAGAATGAGTACCTATTAGTAAGGCTTCCTCCAGGACCTAGGGACCTTAACCAGTTCTGGGTTCCTGATATGGGAATAAGCAAAGGAATTTTCAGTGCAGCAAGAAATGATTAATGGGCTTTAGGGACTGATTGATGAAGAGAAAAAGTGAAGCAGAAAAACAAACTCTGAAGTTAATAAATGGAAAGGAAAAAAATACCATCCCGAAATACTTGACCTAGGAAGATAAGGGACTGTTTATGGTAATGTAAAGGGTTACGAAGACTAGGAATTTTAAGTTGAAAAAAACAGGGATTTTTCATATATATTCCTCCATCTTCAAACTCAGAAATTATTCCCCAGGAGAAATGGAGAAAACAAATTCTTGAGAAAACCAGAAGAGAAAAGCACCAGAGAAGAGACTGGGAAAAAAGTATAGTGACCAGTGGGAATGGGGTAGACGGGATTTAATACATCTTTTCCATTCTCTAGTTTCTGGGATTCTATACATTAGTGTAGAGGGAATGATATTATCAGGCAACGAGAGCAACAAGAAGTGTTTTGTTCAATTTTCAAGGCGCTATTAAAAAAATACAGCCTCTAAATGGGAACTGGATTCCTGGTCTTAAAAATATACAGAGAACGTCCTGCTCTTCTGCAGTGAGTTTATGTTCCCGTCTGTTCCCTCTGCAAGAGTCAGCAGGTGGCCTGACGGCATGGCAGGGGAGACATGCCAGGTATCATGAAATCACGAGGTTGGAATGTGGAGTTTGGGTGGTGGGAGGATGGGGGTTCTGTGTTCAAAATCGCTAGAGTTAGAAAAGAATGAAAACGAAAGGAGCTTGTCCTTCCCATGGGTTTGGACAGGAGACAAACCACAAAGAAAACAGCTTCTCGCCTAGCCCACAGGCATTCATTCAAGGGGAAGCCTGGAGCATCAGCCTACAATTCCACTGCAGTATGCAGAGGATAAAAAAGAAGTATGTTATAAAGTAGGTTTTCATTTCATTTCAGGTGTATTTCCTTGGTAAATGCCACTTCCAACCAATACATTTACTGGCTCATTTTTATAACAGAACTAGCAGTACCAAATCCCTGGGGAGCTTCAGGCCTGGGATTTGATATGTACCAGAAGAGAGGATGGGTATTCAAATCAAAGGGAGAGTATACTTATCATTTGAACAGACGTTGCTGAAACTATTCCTGTTGTACTGAGCACATTCAAAATGTATAAATTCCTTAATTTTCTTACTGTACTCAAAACCAATTGAAAAATCCCAAGTTATTAATTATCGCAAAAGAATTTTTGTGATTAACTTGAGAGCTTCTGTCTTTAATTTCAAGTGAATAAGATACATTAAAAGAAGACTGCCTACTAGTTTTGAAACATTTTCAGCTTCAGTACAGTGGTGAGAAACAAAGACTTCAACTAAAGATTTCAGGACTCTTCTTACAAAGTCCTGCTTGTATCCAGCGGTAACAGGAATTGTTCATTCATCATACTTGTTTTAACTGCAGTCAAAGGTAAACCACAAACTTGGCTCAACGGCCACACTATGTCTTATTGGTTTCATAAATGTCATTTTATCACAGATTGTAATTAAAAAAAAAAGTGTTCAATGACATTACCAGTTAATTGGGATGAAAATCTCTTTCTGTAAATGTATTTATTCTTCTAATTGTGTAGAATTTAAAAATATTGTTTAAAGCTCTCACTCCTTAGCTCTGTTTCTCAATTCTATCATTTACAATGCCTTACTATTTCAATCCTACGTTCCTGAAACATATCTCCAACATTTTCTTGAAAATGCCTCTACTGCCAATTAAGGATTGAAAAGCTGAAACAGAGAAGACCCGGCGTGCCACTGGCTGGGTGGGGCCGGGTGTTCCCCTGAAGGTCTGGCCATGCCGCGGCATTGTTCTGCTCTAGTCAGCTCTTTCCTCCAGAAAGCACTGGAGAGTCCTGGTCTGTTCAGAAATGCTCACTCAGCACCAAGAAAAATGGGTTCATTTCTGCTTCGAAATGAAACCAGATGATCAGATCTGGGAATCAACAGAGTAAATATTAATTCAGTATAAGAGAAAGGAGGGCTTATATCACCTCCAAATAAGAAAAAAAATTTTAGGCCAACGATTAAAACTGAAGGAAAAATATTTTTAAAAAAGAAAAAAAGGATTGACTAATCAATTAGACTGTAAGCTCCTTAAGGGCATAAATGATAAGCACTTAATATGTATTGTTAGTTCAGTAAAAGAGTTTACAAGGAATCAGCTTAATTAAGTGATGGGGGGCGTGGGGAATGGGGACAGCAAACCAGCATGGCATGTATGTACCTATGCAACAATCCTACAGGATGCAAGATGTGCACATGTACCCCAGAGCCCAAAGTACAATTTAAAAATATATCTATTCCCCACAGGTTTACTTAAGTCATTTTCAAATTTCAAGAGTTATTCATCTGTTTTCCTTACATGCCCTGTATCTACCATCCTTCTATCACGTGATAAACTGCTTTTGCAGATGTAGTTTCCTTCTTGTGATGACTTTCAGCTGTCAGAAACATGCCCTGGCCCTTTCATGTACCTCATCTCATGTGGTGAAGGTAGGAATCATCAGCATCATTTTCCAGGGAGGGCACTGCAAAGCTACATAACCTGCATGAGGTCACACGCAGTGAGTGATCTGATTTTAGCTCTTGCCAGTGGACTCCAAGTTCTGTATTTCTTCCAACACATTGAACTGCACGTAATTTAGAACGTCTACACTTCAAGCATCCCACCCAACCGCTCCCCAACACGCTTCTCAGAAGGGGAAAGCGTACCATGGAGATTTTAATCAAAAGGTCAAGGGCACACAACTAGTGGCACAGCTAGGGCTAGAATTCAGAACTCTAGTGCTCTGCCCGTCACACCACATAATGTTCTTCCCCAGGTGTCATGTTTTGAATGTGTGCCCCTCTCAAAAATTCAAATGGAAACTTAATCCCCACTGTGGTAGTATTAAAAGGTGGGGCCTTTTAGGATTAAGTCATGGGGGTTCTGTCTCATGGATGGATTAATGTCCTTAAAAAAGAAGCTTCAGGCTGGGCGTGGTGGCTCACACGTATAATCCCAGCACTCTGGGGGCTGAGGTGGGTGGATCACCTGAGGTCAGGAGTTCAAGACCAGCCCCCATCTCTACTAAAAATACAAAAATTAGCCAGGTGTAGTGGTGGATATCTGTAATCCCAGCTACTCAGGAGCCTGAGGCAGGAGAATCACTTGAACCCTGGAGGCAGAGGTTGCAGTGAGCTGACATAGCACCATTGCACTCCAGCCTGGGTGACAGCGTGAGACTCTGTCTCAAAAAAAAGAGAAAGCTTCAGAGAAAGTTTGCACTGTTTTGTCCTTCCACGCCTTCCACCACGTAAGGACACAGTATTCCTCCTCTCTGGAGGATGCAGCAACAAGGCACCATCTTGAAAGCAGAGAGCGACCCTCATAACACACCAATGCTGATGCCTCACTCTTGAACTTCCCCATCAAGAGCTGTAAAAAAATACATTTCTGTTCTTCATAAATTAACTAGTCTGTACTATTTTGTTATAGCAGCACGAGTGAACTAAGACACTAGGTTTTTAATTTTATAATGTTCTTTCCTTCTGTAGCTATTTCTCTTGTACCGAAACATCTTTTGGGGCTATTTTCTTCAGGTCTTTTTTTTCTTCTTTCTGTCAAACAGTACTGAGTGAGTGTCGCCCCAGCAGACAGAAATGATAAAATATAAAGTCATGACACTTTGGCTCCCGGGAAGGATTCATCATCACCTCAGGGCAGCCAATCTATATTTAAATGCAAAAGTTATACGTAAGTAAAGAATAAGGAGGCGCTTCCCTTTTATTCTTAGAAAGATGATTAAAACTAAATGAACAATTATCTAAACATGATACAAATAATTAGAAAATTTTGACAATAAGGTGTAGATTTTAGATCTTTCCTCGCTTCTCACGTGAGCATTTATTGCTATAAATTTCCCTCTACACAATGCTTTAAATGTGTCCCAGAGATTCTGGTATGTTGTGTCTTCATTCTCATTGGTTTCAAAGAACATCTTTATTTCTGCCTTCATTTAATTGTTTATCCAGTCATCATTTAGGAGCAAGCTGTTCAATTTCCATGTACTTGAGCGGTTTTGGGTGAGTTTCTTAATCCTGAGTTCTAATTTGATTGCACTGTGGTCTGAGAGATTGTTATGGTTTCTGTTCTTTTGTATTTGCTGAGGAGTGATTCACTTTCAATTATGTGATCAATTTTACAGTAAATGCGATGTGGTGCTGAGAAGAATGTATATTCTGCAGATTTGGGGTGGAGAGTTCTGTAGATGTCTATTAGGGCTGCTTGTTCAAGTTCTGCATTCAAGTCCTGGATATCCTTGTTGATTTTATGTCGAATATTGAAAGTGGAGTGTAAAGTCTCCCACTATTATTGTGTGGGAGTCTATGTCTCTTTGTAAATCATTAAGAACTTGCCTTATGTATCTGGGTGCTCCTGTATGGGGTGCATATATATTGAGGATTGTTAGCTCTCCTTGTTGCATTGATCATTTTACCATTATGTAATGTTCTTCTTTGTCTCTTTTGATCTTTGTTGATTTAAAGTCTGTTTTATCAGAGACTAAGATTGCAACACCTGCTGTTTTTTAAAGTCTGGTTTCAAGTCTACTTTATCAGAGACTAGGAATGCAACCCCTCCATTTGCTTGGTAAATCTTCTTCCATCCCTTTATTTTGAGTCTATGTGTGTCTTTGCACATGAGATGGGTCGCCAGAATACAGCAACAAAATTGAAAGAGATAGAGGAGCAAGATCAAAAAAAAATTCAAAAGCTAGCAAAAGACAAGAAATAACTAAGATCAGAGCAGAACTCAAGGAAATAGAGACACAAAAAACCCTTTAAAAAAAATCAATAAATCCAGGAGCTGGTTTATTGAAAAGATCAACAAAATAGACAGACCTCTAGCCAGACTAATAAAAAAGAAGAGAGAAGAACCAAATAGATGCAATAAAAAATGATAAAGGGGATATCACCACCGATTCCACAGAAATAAAAACTACCATCAGAGATTACTACAAACAACTCCATGCACATAAACCAGTAAACCTGGAAGAAATTGATAAATTCCTGGACACTTACACCCTCCCAAGACTAAACCAGGAAGAAGTTGAAACCCTGAATAGACCAATAATAAGGGCTGAAGTTGAGGCAGCAATTAATAGCCTACCACCCAAAAACAGTCCAGGTCCAGATGGGTTTACACTCAAATTCTACCAGATGTATAAAGAGGAGCTGGTACCATTCCTTCTGAAATATTCCAAACAGTACAAAATGAGAGACTTCTCCCTAACTCATTTATGAGACCAACATCATCCTGATACCAAAACCTGGCAGAGATATAACTGAAAAAGAAAACTTCAGACCAACATCCATGATGAACATTAACGCAAAACTCTTCAACAAAATACTTGCAAACTGAATGCAATCGCACATCAAAAAGCTTATCCACCATGATCAAGTAGGCTTCATCCCAGGGATGCAAGGCTGATACAACATATGCAAACCTATAAATGTAATCCATCACATAAACAGAACCAAAGACAAAAACCACATAATCATCTCAATAGATGCAGAGAAGGCCTTCAACAAAATTCAACAGCTCTTTACGCTAAAAACTCTCAATAAACTAGGTATTGATGGAACGTACCTCAAAATAATAAAAGCTATTTATGACAAACCCACAGCCAGTATCATACTGAATGGGCAAAAACTGGAAGCATTCCCTTTGAAAACTGGCACTAGACAAGGATGCCCTCTCTCACCATTTCTATCAATATAGTATTGGAAGCTCTAGCCAGAGCAATCAAGCAAGAAAAAGAAATAAAGGGTATACAAGTAGCAAAACAGGAAGTCAAATTGTCTCCATTTGCAGCTGACGTGACTATATATAATAAGACCCCAACATCTCAGCCCAAAAATCTCCTGAAACTAATAAACAACTCCAGAAAAGCCTCAGGTTACAAAATCAATGTACAAAAATCACAAGCATTCCTATACACCAATAACAGACAAACAGCCAAATCATGAGCAAACTCCCATTCACAACTGCTACTAAGAGAATAAAATACCTAAGAATACAACTAACAAAGGATGCGAAGGGCCTCTTCAAATAGAACTACAAACTACTACTCAAGGAAGTAAGAGAGGACAAACAGATGGAAAAATATTCCATGCTCCTGGTTAGGAAGAATCAATATCGTGAAAATGGCCATATTGCCCAAAGTAATTTATAGATTCAATGCTATCTCCTACCATTGACGTTCTTCACAGAACTGGAAAAAAACGCTTTAAACTTCATATAGAACCAAAAGAGAGCCCGCATAGCCATGACAATTCTAAGCAAAAAGAACAAAGCTGGAGACATCACGCTACCTAATTTCAAACTATACTACAAGGCTAAAGTAATCAAAACAGCATGGTACTGGTACCAAAACAGACATACAGACCAATGGAACATAACAGAGGCCTTGGAGGCAATGCCACACATCTACAACCATCTGATCTTTGACGAGCCTGACAAAAACTAGCAATGGGGAAAGGATTCCCTGTTTGATAAATGGTGTTGGGAGAATTGGCTATCCATGTTCAGAAAGCAGAAACTGGACCCCTTCCTGACACCTTACACTAAAATTAACTCCAGATGGATTAAAGACTTAAACATAAGACCTAACACCATAAAAACCCTAGAAGAAAAAACCTAGGCAAAAACCATTCAGGACATAGGCATAGGCAAGTACTTCATGACTAAAACACCAAAAGCAATTGCAACAAAAGCCAAAATAGACAAATGGGATCTAATTAAACTTAAGAGTTTCTGCATAGCAAAAGAAACAATCATCAGGGTGAACCAGCAACCAACAGAATTGGAAAAAATATTTGCAATCTACCCATATGACAAAGGGCTAACATCCAGAATCTACAAAGAACTAAAGCAGATTTACAAGAAAAAAACAAACAAACTCATTCAAAAGTGGGCAAAGGATATGAACAGCTACTTTTCAAAAGAAGACATATATGAGGCCAACAAACATATGAAGAAATGCTCATCATTACTGGTCATTAGAGAAATGCAAATCAAAACCACATTGAGATACCATCTCATGCCAGTTAAAATGGTGATCATTAAAAAATCTGGAGACAGCAGATGCTGAAGAGGATGTGGAGAAATCGGAACACTTTTAAACTGTTGGTGGGAGTGTAAATTAGTTCAACCACTGTGGAAGACAGTGTGGTAATTCCTCAAGGATCTAGAAACAGAAATTTCATTTGACCCAGCAATCCCATTACTGGGTATATATCCAAAGGACTATAAATCATTCTATTATAAGGACACATGCACACGAATGTTCATTGCAGCACTGTTTACAATAGCAAAGGCTATTTTTATCTTGAATGAGACAGTAAGTACAGGTAATAGATCAAGAAGTACTACAATTTTAAAAGTATAAAAATGATATAAAATGTTTAAAAAATTAGTTTTTCCTCATGAGAAAATTCCTTTTTCTTTTTTTTTTTGAGACAAGGTGTCTCTCTGCAGTGTGGTGGAATGATCAGAGCTCACTGCAGCCTCAAACTCCTAGGCTTAAGCAATCCACCCTCCCTCCCAAGTAGCTGGAACTAGACACACACACAACTACATCTGGCTAATTTTTTATTTTTGTATAATTCCATTTATATGAAATATCCAGAATAGGCAAACCAATAAATAGGAAGTTAATTGCTGGTTGCTAGGGACAGCGAGGAGGGAGGACTTGGGGAGTTCCAGTTTCATGGATACAGGGTTTCATTTTGGGATGATAAAAAATGTTTTGGAACTAGACAGAGGCAATGGTTACACAACATTGTGGATGTCAAGCACCAATGCCACTGAATTGTTCTCTTTAAAATGGTTAACTTTATGTTACATGAATTTCATCTCAATACAAATAAATAATAAAAGCATTGCAAGGAAAAAATGTGGAAAGGGGCATATCAAACAAGAAAGTCTTAATGAAAAAGAAAAGACATTAACATTTTTTTAAAACAGGAGGGTTTGGTCATGGAGCTGGTTGATCTTAAAAATCCTATCCCATTCATTCACATCAAGCTGTCCAAACCTAGTAACTGGAAAGGTCCCACGACGCTGAGCTCTAGACCTGTAACACAAAAACTAGAATTCTAGAATTATCCGGTATTTTTCCTTTCCTGAAAATTCCATCTTCAATTGGGGTCTATGGGTTCAAGAGCCATATTTATGAACCAAAATTCAGGACACATACTCTGGTACAGGGACAATGGATGGTGCGAAGAATATCCAGGGTATCTGTTGAAACTGCAGCCCTCTCAATGACTGTAATACTCAAGGGATTAAAAAAATCCAGCCCCAGAAGTTTTAGATATAAAAATAGTAACAACTCAACTGAATTTGACTGCATTTAAAGAACATAACTATTTCCAAATCTACTGAGCAGCTGAACAATCTTCAGGAAGCCTATGGTCACTGTGATTCGAAGGCTCCAGCTCTTGGGAGCGCTGGGCCCTTTTATGCCTATGGGATTTATCTCAGCTCCTACTTCAACTTCTATGACTACACCCTTCAGAACGCCTGTTGTACAGGCTAGAATGTGTGTCTGAGCTCTGCCCTCTGTCCCTATTCCTGGTCTTTTCTTTTGCCTCCCTCCTGCTTGAGGACTTAGGCTAGTGGCTGGGTTTCTCCTTCTTCAGCTCCCGCTCTAGGTCCTCTGCTCCACCAGAGTAGGCAGTCCTGGCCTCGGGGAGCTTCCGCCCCTCCCTGGACTCTGACTTCTGAGCTATCTCTGAGTTCTTGTTGCTGTTTTTCTTAGGGCCAGGTCATCCTTTTCCTTTAGTGTCTTGTTTCTGAATGATGAAGAGGATGGTTGTTCTGCCTGTACCTCCCAGTCAGTTTTCTCTCTTTCTTTATTTCCTTTTTTTCCTGTTTGTCTTTTTTGTGCTTTTTTTGTTGGTTTTTCATTTTCAGGGCTCTGACACAAATTCAGTGAGGGGGTATGAGCCCCACAGCCCTTCTCTGGAGCTCTTTGGTCACATCATCTATTTCTTCTGACTCCTTAGGAGCCCGATAGTTAGACACTTGATCCACTCAGATAGTTCTTCCTTTGATCTTGATCCCATTAAAATTGTCAACAGCCAGAATTGTGCTCCGCTGGTCTTTACAGGAAAGGAAACAGAATCCTTTGGATTTTCCATTCTTCTTGTCCTGCACAAGATTAATGTTAACAATCTCCCCATGTTGTGAGAACACACATATGATGTCCCCTTCAGTCAGTTCATAAGGAAGTCCTCCCAGGAAAATCCAGGTGCCGTCCTTGCACTTGGAGTGCCAGGACACCTTATCGACCACCCCAAGATGGACCTGTCACTCATTCAGTTCGTTAATCAGCTTCACCTTAAAGGGTTCATGTCTGTGGGCTTGTGCCCAGCGTTCAGGTACAAGTGCCTGAGCAAGGCAGCGTGGTACATGCCCTGGCTAATTTTTGAAATTTCTTGTAGAGACGAGGTCTGGCTATCTTGCCCAGGTTGGTGTCAAACTCCTGGCCTTAAGTGATCCTCTTGCCTTGGCCTCCCAAAGTCCTGGGATGACAGGTATGAGCAACTGCACCTGGCCTTCATAAGAAAATTCTAACATTGATTTTCAAGCGTTCATTCTGGGGGTAAATTATATTGTCATTATCTCTTGTGGCCAACTAACGATTATCACTGCTCACACATCCACATCGACACCTGCCTGATTCCCTTCTTCAGCTGATTATCTGAGAACATTTATTATTTGGCCAGCCGCTGAGAGATGTGGCTGTCCGCACCGAGTCATCAGACTGTTACTAAACACGTGAGGATTAAAATACACGGGTTTTAAAACTTTTCTAGTTGCGTACCCTTTTTCAAATGTAATGTTCTCAGATGTGCCTACTAAGTGGAATGGACCAAATAAAAGCTTGAGAGGTGGATGGATAACAGCAGAGTCGGTGAGGGAGCTCTGGTGGGTCCCCGCCTGCTCTTTTGACCTCACACCAGTCAAGCACAAAGCGGGCTTCTCAGAGCACAATCTGAAGACCACTTTCAGACATTTTCAAAGTCTTAGTATTCTGCTGAAATTAAAACTGTGTTCCTCAGGACATATCAGTTAAGTTAATTAGCTTAACTTTTCGCATGTTTTCCTCTGTGACTCTGACTTTGTGGGGTGGTCAATGCCCTTCCCAGTCATTCTCCAGTCACACCACCTGGGGAACTCAGCTGACTACTCGCCTTTCTCCTGTAGAGTAGCCCCCTCCGCATGCACAATCTTCCACCATCCTAGAATGCCCTTGACCCCCTTTTCTGCGTGGGGAACTCCCCCCTTGGTCATCAGGCTATAATAATCTCTGATTCTGAACCTCTTAAACACTCTTCTTCCTCCTAACAAACACACCCACACAGACTCCATGTTCCACCACACACACCATCATGTCTGTCTCTCTCAGAAGAACAGATGCCTCCTTCATCAATTCTTCATTATTGCACATGTCACATTGGTAACTTGGAAAATATTTTTTATTTGCTCCATAGATATATTTTCCTGCCTAGAATATGAGCTCTTCCAGGGAAGGGGCTATCTTTTTCCTCTTTATATACCCAGTAAATAGCACAGTGCCAGTACATTGCGGTCCCCTAATAAATGTTAACTGAATCATGACAAATCCTTTCTCCCATACTTTGGCTCCAAATGTAAAGGGTAAAATAACTATAAATAAAATACGTCAAATGTTTCAGTTGCAGGCCATTGCTAAACAAGCTACATTCTAAGAGTTTGTTTAAAAATTCGTTCTTTGAAACTCAGAAATTGAATTCTTTAAATGGGAAACAGACCATCAAAGTCTCTTTGAGCCTACAAAAGTACTGAAGAATGGTTTCAACAGCACGTGTTCAGCTGTACCTAACCGCCATCCATAAAATTGTTTCTGTGGGCAAGTGAAATCCAAGGGCCATTCTGGACACCAGAAATCTATTCAGTGGTGGCTTTGATTTTGTCGTAGAAAGGACTGAAGGGGAGCAATTATGCATGCAGAGAAGGTTGCATATGCATATATGGTAAATTCTTCTTAGACTGTATGATTACTTTGAGGAGGGGCAACAGGTTAAATATCCTCATGCATTCATTGCCTATCCTGACACTGATACTGTGACTATGGACTGCCAGAGGCAGCAGCCCCGGCCACCACTGGAGGAAAAAGAAAAGAGCAGAAGGAAGGCAAGAGGACGGGATGACAGCAGAGGCTCTCAAAGCGTGTTCCCAGTACCAGCAGTGTCACCATGACGGGAACTTGTTAAAAATGCAGTCTTGGGTTCCAACCCAGACCTACTAAATCAGGAATTCTAAGAGTGGGGCTTATCCCAGAAGAAAAAATGAGAAAAGTTATGCAACCAGTGCTTTAACAAGCCTCTCCAGTAACTGTGACGTATGCTCAAGTCAGAGCGAGGCTTTTGGGCACCGATAACCTATTCTTAAAATTCACTTCAACTGCAGAAAATGAGGTACAGATAGTAACACTATGAATGAATAGGAGAAGGTCCCTTCTAAGCCAACAGTTCTCAATCTTGCTGCACTGTAATCACCTGGGAGCTTTAAAAAATACTGATGCCTAGGCACCACCCCCAGAGATTCTGATTTAATCAGTCTGGGATTTGGCGTGAGCACTGGGAGTGTTAAAAGCTCCCAGGTGATTCTAATGTGAAGCCAAGAATGAGAAACCACTGTTCTAAGCCAACTGCTACATAATTATCTCCCAAAGCTGCCAACCTGCTAGGAAACAGTGAAACACACACACACAAATAAAAGGGCTAGGTTCACTTGCTAGTAATTTACATTTCAAGGTAATAAAATCTCTAAGACAGTGATTTAATAATGTTCGGGAAGAGGCCCCTTCAGCTCCCAGCAGTTTGGATATTACATGGCAGCCATGAAGGACAGAAGGTTATGAAGCTGTGGTCATAGCCTCTATGCTGGTGAAAGAAGACATCTGTGACAATAAGCAGGCATGCCATCTTGGACGGCTAGGTAGACTTACTTGGTAAAGTCCAATTCCATAAATCTCTACAACTTTGGGATTCAGAAAGCATATAAAGCCTGGACATCACCAAAGAAGTAATACCACTGAGGAGTTTTCAACATCCGAACTGTAATGGATTGGAGACAGAATTATCTCTGCCTAATTTTCTACCCATGACCTTGCTGGGGAAACTCCCTAGTTCCTTCTGATCTCTCCTACCAGAAAGTCTGGATTCAACACTCAAGCACTGTAGGTGGGTCTCGGCGTTAGCTCAGTTGGTTGGCCAAGACCTGGACTAATATCAGATGGCCTTGGCTACATGAAGTTGAGATGCCAGTGATTTTTATGTGCAGTGTATGATATAATTCCATGACTATCTCAAGTGTTCTGAATCTTTGCGAGGCAGTGTGAATTTCTTACAAAATACCCACAATACAAACAGGAAAACACACTTCTAAAGTTATTTTCATGGCATAAAATAGTTTACAAAAAAGGAAACCTCTTTCACTATTATTTCACCTCTTCTAGGAGCAAATAAGTCTCATGTTCCACCTAATCATGGCTCCCTTTCTCATCTGACTTGTAGACTGATACAAGACTGCGGGTTGTTCCAACCACATTTGCATCAGTTCAGATCCTTCTGTCAGCTCAGACTGGTTAACCTTACAGGAAGTTAGAAGAATGACAAAACCAAGCACTAAAATATGGTTATGATAACTGGCTTGGTTATAAACCATGGTTGAGAAGCACAATCTAGTGCTACACTGCCGGGATTCAAGACTTTGCCCAATTACTTATACGGCCTTGGACATGTACAAAACAGGGATAATAATAGCACCTACCTCGTAGGGTGGTTAGGAGGACTGTGTCAAGTTTTTGTGACTTCCTTTTTGACTTTTTTGTATCGTTTAACTTTTCTAAAAAATCCATGTCATTTTTGTGTCACCAAATTTTAAAAATAAGCCTGGGCCAGACGTGGTGGTTCACACCTGTAATCCCAATACTTTGGGAGGCCAAGGTGGGAGGATCACTTGAGCCAGGAGTCTGAAGCCAGCCGGGGAAACATAGGGAGATCATGTCTCTACCAGAAAAAAATAAATAAATAAAAATTAGCCAGGCATGGTGGCATGTGCCTGTAGTACCAGCTACTCAGAAGCCTTAAGTGGGAGGATCACTTGAGCCTGGACATCGAGGCTGCAGTGAGCCATGACTGTGCCACTGTACTCCAGCCTGGGCAAGAGAGCAAGGCCCTGTTTCCAAAAA
>NW_016107347.1:665391-684386 GCF_001604975.1 Cebus imitator | reverse complement strand
AAAAAAAAAAAAAAAAAAAAAAAATAGGCCTTGTTTTTTAGCATATGATTGAAAGAGTTGATAAAGTGACTAAAAGAATCTCATACTAACAGGAATGGTAGTTATTACCATTTTCATTTTAAATAACAGGAAATTAAGACATAGACAATGTTAAATGATTGAAGTTCAGCTATGAAGTTATTTGTAAAATGAAACTAAAATAGAAACAATGTAGTATAATCTAAAGGACATGAGTTTTGAGGGTCAGACAGCGCTAGGTTCAGAATCCTTCTATGCCTACAAGTACCTTTTGCAAATTATGTAACCTCTCTGAAACTCAGTTTTATTATCTGGACAATGAGATTACTGGTAATAATAGCTAACATTTATTGAGTGCTTACCACATGGGAAGCATTATAGCAAGACCTATAAATGTTTTATCTCATTTGCTCCTCACGGAAAGTCTGAGGTACTGTCATCCTTGTTTCATAAGGGTGTAGGAACTGAAGCACAGAGGGTTAAATGAGTGGCCCACCACTAGTAAATAGTGAACTAGGACTTGAACCCAGGCCGATCAACTTCAGCCATATGAACTTCAGAAGGAGATTATGAGAAGATAGCAAGACACTCAAGAAATTATTTGCTTTTACTCCTTTGATTCACTGGAATGTATGGCCCTAAAATTTTAATTTTATGTTACAATAAACTTCTAAGCGGTGTGTGATTCTCTTATACCGCTCACATTAAAGATAACTGCTTGATATGCTTGTTTCACTGAGAAGTGGTGGCCGTACCAGGGCAGGTGACAAGGACAGTGGTTCTTATTCATCTGGGCAGCAGCTTCAGTACTAATTCTAAACACAGGTGGTGAGAGAGACAGCCAACAGGAAGGGGGAAGGAATCACTGCTGACATGTGCAACTGGGAAGATTGATGGTTTCCCTCTCTCTTTTTCCCCAATGTGTCCGCCTGGGAGCAGAGACGTAGAGGCCGCTGTGCTGAGGACAGTAAAATACACAGCACAGTGTCTGCCTGGCTGCAACACTGATTAATGAGACCAAAATGACACAGAAAACAGGCAGTGCTTCAGAAGGAGAATTCACAGGCATTTCTTTATTTAATCATTTCAACAAAAGCAGTTCCCATAAACTCCCAGGTTTGAACTAGAATTCCCTGTGGTTAGAGCAACGCAGGGGTATATTTGGTGGGATGCGTGGATCAAAGACAGAGAGTGTAAAGGAAGTTTGTAATAAAGCAAATTCACTAATGGTCGGCTGGGTACAAACGTAGGAATTCCTCTCCTTTCTCTGATTGACCAAAACATTCACAAAGGTCCAGGTAAGATGCTTTTTGCCTACCTAACTTAGTGTAGAGATGATATGAGAATGCATAATCACAAGGAATTACACCCTGTTAAAGCATTCTTGCTTTTCAGAACTAGCAGACAGTGGCAGCAATTCTTCATGTTTTACCGCAGCTGCATAGTTTACACATTTTAAATGATACTATCTTTATTAAGAAAGACGAATATTAACATCAAATATTATTTTTAGTACTTACTATCACCTATCTTCCTTCCCACCAGCAGCTCTTCAAACTTAATACTATATCCCAAACTAAATCCACTGACCCATGATCTTCAGGTCAACTCTCCCCTATTCTGCAATGTATTCTCAATTTTAAAAATATGCAGTAAACTATTGCTTTTACTTAAAAATACAAAATAAATAAACATGCCTATAAATTTTCTTTGAAGCTCTTTATAAAAACTTATTTTCTAAAAAAATGTTATTGTGTATATTTAAGGTATACAGCATGATGTTATGGGATACATAGAGAGAGTGAAAAGGTAGACAACCATCTACTCAGTCTCCTAACCTTAAGATTCATCCCCAACTCCTTCCTTTCCCTTACCAGATTCTGTGGCTTCAAATCCTGACTCCTCCAATTACTAGCTATGTGATCTTTGGCAAGTATTTGTTCCTCAGTTTCATCACCTGAAATAAAAATTTTAATAGTACTGATTTACAGGAGAATTGCAAGAATGAAACAATACATAAAAAGTTCTTAGATTGGTACCTGGCACATAGAAAATGCTTAATAAATATTAGCTATCTTCATCATCTGATCATTTACTGAATCATCAGGGATGTTACTAAATACAATTTCATTTCTCCATCTCCATCAATGTAGTCTAAACCTCAATTATCTCACCCACGCTGTTTCAATAGCTGTTTTCTGGGTTTTTTACCTTCTACACTATTACCTGGACAATCTTTTAAAAATAATGAATCTCTACTGATTCTTCCTTTTTCAGAGTCAAATCCAAACCCTTAATTTAGTGTATAAAATCCTTCATAATCTGACTTCAAATACATGTACAGTCCTTAGACATGGTAAGGGCAATTATCCCCATGACACAACATTAATTAGGCAAGCGAGAAGTCTTATGAGAAATTTAGGGTTAAAGTTCTACATCTAACATTTTATAACATGTTATTTTTCACTGATTATCTTAACACTAGAGTAAGTATCATATTCACCTAAAAACCACTGAGTAATTTTTAGAATCTATAATTTAAGACCTAAAGCATAAAAAAAAAGCTTATTTACATGCCACTATTTTAGATAAGATTAAATTTAATGTACTTCCATTGCTTGGTGTAGTGGGTTGAATCATGTCCCTCCAAAATTCATGTCCACCTAGAACTTCAGAATGTGACCTTATTTGGAAATAGGATCTTCAAAGATGTAATCAGTTAAGATGAGGTCACGCTGGATTATAGTGGGCTCTAAATTCAATGACTGCTGTCCTTAAAAGAAGAGGAGACACACAGACACACAGAGGGAAGAGGGCCTTGTGACCATGGAGGCACAGATTGGTGTACTGCAGCTACAATTCAAAAAAATCCCAAGGACTGCCAAGAGCCACCAGCAGCTAGGAGGCGACAAGGAAGGGTTCTTCCTTAGAGCCTTAAGAAGCATGCCCTGCCAACACCTCAGTGTCAGATTGCTAGCCTCCAGAACTGTGAAAGAATACATTTCTGTTCTTTTAAGCCATCCACTTTGTGCTACTTCATTATGGTAGCCTTAGAAAACTATTAACAGCACACTTGACTAATGTCCTAAACTGCTAAGGTAAGTAAGGTAAGTTGTTCAGGATTTGTAATCTGGTTACCATTTCTGTCAGAAATTCACATCCAGGACACTGACCTTCTCTTCCAAGACTTTGCAAGCCCTGGGGCAATGCAGAGTAGCTCAGGAATGCACAATAGAAGTATTCTGCACTGGTTATGGTGGCAGGCCAAATCGCAACTGCAACTGTATATAGGTAGTGGTGCTGAGAGGCAGGAAGCATTATTATGTAGACCACGTCAAATAAACAAACAGCCATCACCTACGGGGCTGTCATCATAGATGAAGTTGCTGTTACTTTGTTCTAGGATCCCCTTTGCATTGATTCCGTAAAATTACTGCACATAGCTGACTTTGCTTCACTTATGTCTTCCATTTAAACAATAGCTCTGAAATTTTCATCATGCTGTAATCGCTCAGAAAAATGTAAATTTAAACTTAGCAAATACTTATTTTCTTTGGTAAAAAAAAAAAAAATATATATATATATATATATCGATTGTATACCATTTTCCAGATGAAACAGTATGGCATGTGCTATTTGAACTTCCATGATCGATTACTGCTCTCCAAAATAACTTTTTTTCCCCTTTGAAATCTTGAGATTGTTTTTTTGGCATGATTACCCCAGCCCACACGGTTTTGAGATGTGTGTGTGTATTTTTAAATAAGCAGTAAACTATTTCTTTTACTTTATAAAAACAAGTAAACATGTCTATAAATTTTCTTTGAAGCTCTTTATAAAAACTTTTCTAAAAAATAAGTGCTATTGTGGATATTTAAAGTATACAGCATGATGTTATGGGATACATATAGACAGTGAAAAGGTTACAATAGTGAAGTAAATTAACATATCCATCATCCCAGAGTCATCGATTTATTTTGTTTTAAGTCAAAGGAAGCTGAATTCTTACTTAGTATCGATCTCAAATAGAGTATGATTTTATTACCTGTATTCTCATGTTCTCTAGACTTGTTCATGTTACATATCTGTTACTTTGCATCCTCTGACCTACACCTCTCCATTTCCTCCTTTACAAAGAATTCCTGTATATAATAAACAACCTTAGGGTAAAAAAGAGGGAAAAATTCAAATATGCAAACTACTATCAGCCAATCATTAATTCACCACCCCTCTTTATGTTTACAAGATTATCTCCATAATCTCTGGAACCTCTGAATGACAGCCTGTAAGGTTAGGAAACAATCAGTCCAATATATTTTTGACACACCACATAGCTTCCTGCATGTCATATCTTTGAGCCTCTTATTCAAATTTTAAAGAAAGTGGTAATCTATATAGAAATTTAGAAAGGGTGTTATCAAGGAAGTGTCAGTATTGGAGGGCACTCAAGAGCTTTTAGTTTCTCAGACTTACTGGTAAACCTTAGAATTTGACACAATCGAGTACTTAGTTCTTTCTCTAAAATTTTACCATCACATTCAATCTTCCAACTCATGTTTAGTGGCATCATCATGGTTCTAATTTGCACTTGCTCTGTGTGCATCTGTGTGTCTGTTATGTGTATAAAATAACTCGACACTCGGCCGGGTGCGGTGGCTCATGCCTGTAATCCCACACTTTGGGAGGCGGAGGCGAGTGGATCACTTGAGGTCAGGAGACGGAGACCTAAAAATACAAAAATTAGCTGGGCATGGTGGCACGTGCCTGTAATCCCAGCTACTCTGGAGGTTGAGGCAGAAGAATCACTTGAACCTGGGAGGTGGAAGTTTCAGTAAGCCCAGATAATGCCACTGCACTCCAGCCTGGAGACAGAGAAAGACTCTGTCTCAGAAAACAAACAAACAAACAAATAAACAAAACCTTGACACTTCTAGTCAGTTGTCTTATTATGCCTAATAAAATTCAAGGGCATTTCTTTAATTAAGAGACCCTTTCCCCTTTTGATTACTTATATAAACTTATGGAAATTTTTAAATTGTTATTAAGTTGGCTTATAATGTATTGTTTAATACACTGAAGAAACATTTATTTCACTTGTAAAGTAATGCAGCACCATAGCTTTCTTTCTCTAATGTCAATTATTTCATTTGGAATATAAACATTCGTGTAGTAATCAAGTTGTAAATGTAAAAATCAAAATAATTATTCTCCTTTATATTTTATTTTGCTTTTCTAACAACTCTAACAAGCTGACTTTATTCATCAGCGAAATATTTACAATGTCCCTTTTGCAGTAAACAATACACTTTCAACTCTGATTTTATTTTTATATAAGTTACATATTTTTATATATTGTATATCTTTATATGGGCATATTCTACTTTTGCAAATACTCTTTAAGTCAACAAATTATAATTTTTCAATAGCTTCACCATAAAATCAGCCCTCACACTCAAACATTAGTAATTTTAAATGCAATTTACTTATGAGTTTTTGAGGCTCCTCCTCCCTCCCCAATTGGAAATTTTTAAGTGTTGTACATAATTCTTCTCTATGACTTTTTTTTTTTTTTTTTTTTGACTAAGTCTCACACTGTCATCCGAGCTGGAGTGCAGTGGCATGATCTTGGCTCACTGCAACCTCCACCTCCCGGGTTCAAGTGATTCTCCTGCCTCAGCCTCCCAAGTAGCTGGGATTACAGGCACCCGCCACCACGCCCAGCTGATTTTTTATATTTTTAGTAAAGATAGCGTTTCACCATGTTGGCCAGGCTGGTCTCGAACTCCTGACCTCAGGTGATCCACCTGCCTCGGCCTCCCAAAGTACTGGAATTACAGGTGTGAGCCACCATGCCTGGTCCCTACATTTTAATAGATAAAACAGCATAAATAGAATATGATTCTTTATACTATATGTGTATGTATTGAAATATTAAATTGTACCCCATAAATATGTACAATTACAATGTTTCCATTTAAAAAATAAAATAGTGCTCTTATTTTTGACAATTTCAAACACGTGATTTGAAAATGTATCTTGAAAATGCATTACTTTTCATCTATTTAGATGACAAATTACTGTACCATGAAAAGTTATTAATGATAAAATACTTGGTACTACAAGTGATACCACTCCTTGACTCAACTGGTAAACTCCTGAACATTTTTGGGAAAAATAACACAGACTTTTGTTTTGCTGTTATGAGAAAATAACTGCAAATCCTCATATCTGGACCATCGAATAGTGAAGCAGAGTGAGAAATGTATGTACAAGTGGAACAGAGCAGTTTTGTGAAGACAGGCAGAACCCCAGCTGGGTGAAAATAATGCTATTGAAATGTCATCAGTTGAGTTGTACTGAAGTGATTTTCTTTGTTTATTTTCTATATTGATGATAAATGTGTGATTTTTAAAAATACTGTAGCAGAAAAAATCACCCAACTACCTATCAGATGTTTTATATAACAAACTATTTTTCAAGTTCTGTTATGTTTCTAACAATTTTAACTTTTTTGCTGACCTCCCACCCCACCGGCACTACTGGGTTAACAAGAATCAAGTCTATTTTTCCTCTTTCACCATGCCACTCCATGAATTGTACACTTCTCTTACTTTCATACTCTTGCCAGCTTCCAAGACTTTGCACTTGCAATTCTCTCTGCCTCGAATCCCTTTCTTGACCTAACAAATTTCAGTGTATCTTTTAAGGCTCAGTGCAGCTGTCACATTTGTGGAACACTGTCCAAATCCCCAGAACAAGACGAGTCACTTGCTCCTGTAAGCACCTACAATGCTTTGTCCTCCGTCTATTCCACCACATAGTTTTGCTGTAACTTACTTTTCCTGCATGTCCACTACCCTCACCAGCCAGTGAAATCCTCAAGATAAAGAACCACGCTTTTATCCCTAACACCAGTAGGGTGGAGATTCAATATATCCATATGAATGAAGTAGAAATGAATACTATTTGAGGCTTTATAGAATGAAGGAGCTGAAGTCTCATCTTAAATCCCATGACGCTCAGTGTCCCCAAGATGGATGAAGATGGGGACGGGCCATGTACGAAGATAAGCAGGGAAAATTGTCAAATTGTCCCTTCCCAGACTTCCTATCCAAATGCTGGCCATCTTTCAGTTAACAATACCTACAACCATCAGAGCATTTTCCCAAACTCCTAATACATTAAAATTAATTTAATAAAATACTCTTGGAATAGCAAGTGCTTGAAAGCTACCTCATAAACTCCTTATAAAGTTCCTCAACTTTTCTTAGAGTACAAGCAATCTCACTTTAAAAGTTCAGAGTAGATTTTACATGATAATTTCCTGATATTTATTTATTTTATTTTATTATTATTTTTTAAGACAGAGTCTTGCTCTGTTACCCAGGCTGGAGTGCAATGGCACGATCTCTGCTCACTGCAACCTCCACCTCCTGGATTCAAGTGATTTTCCTGCCTCAGCCTTCCGAGTAGCTGGGATTACAGGTGTGTGCCACCATGCCTGGCTAATTTTTGTATTTTTAGTAGAGACAGGGTTTCACCATGTTGACCAGGCTTGTCTTGAGCTCCTGACCACCGGAGATCCATCTGCCTCAGCCTCCCAAAGTGCAGGGATTATAGGCATGAGCTACCACACCCAGCCCTGATATTTATTTTAACAATGTTTTGTGAAAGAGGCATTCACAAGTATATAGGGAAATTCAATATAAATTCAGTTTGATTTTTGACTAGTTTTGCCCTTAGGTAGAGTATACGTCGAACCTATAATACAGTGTCATTTTCTCTTTTCTGGAAGACAGTACTGCATGTACCCCACAAGAGACCTAAGAGCTCTCTTAATTCATCAAGGGCAGAAACACAGCAGCACACTGCAGGATAAGGATGTTTTGAATTGAGTTAATGGATGGGAAAACTGAGTGGAAATGTGTTTAGGTTTTTTTAATCTGAATCTTTAAAAAGAATGAATTAAGAATCTCAAAATCAATATCAGATGTTTTATAATGACTTCAATACAACAAAGCACATCTTAAAACAAAATATTTTGAAATCTAGTTCCTTTTCTGATCACCTGCTGCCGCTATGGTTCAAGGGGTCAAGGTTTCCACTGTGAAGATTTTTAAGAACCAAAAGCAATATGGAGGAAAACACTTTGGTCCTACTCATGTCTTCAGCAGTAAGGAAGAAAGCACAAACTCCTCATGTCAGCTAGTAAGTAGAAGATAAATGTGTGTTTTAGTATCAGAATTATTTCAACTTTCCTTCATTAGGAAATAAATTTGGAACAGGCACAAACTTACACTGGAGAAGAAACATTCTCTTCAATAAATGATGCTAGGAAAATTGGGGAGCCACATACTGAAGAATGATACTGAACCCTTATCTCTTACCATATACAAAAATCAACTCAAACTAGATTAAAGACTTAAACATAATACCTGAAGCTATAAAAATACTAGCAGAAAACCTAGGAAAAGCTCTCCTGGACATTGGTCTAGGCAAAGAATTTATAACTAAGTCCTCAAATGCACAGGCAACAAAACTAAAAATAGACAAATAGGACCTAATTAAAAGCTTAATTTTGGTTTAAGAAATAATCAACACAGTGAATCAATACCTGTTGAATGGGAGAAGATACTTGCAAACTATTCGTCTGACAGGAGACTAATACCTAGAATATACAAGAAACTCAAAACAACTCAACATCAAAACAAACAAATGAAAAGCAATCCCATTAAAAAGTGGGCAAAGGAAATCATTAGAAATTCATCAAAAGAAGACACACAAATGGCAAACAGGTATTTGAAAAAATCTTCAACATTACTAATCATCAGAGAAATGCAAATCAAAACCACAGAGATATCATCTTACCCAAATCACAAAAGGTAGAAAATAATGGATGTTGGTGAGGATGTGGAGAAAAAAGAATTCTTATATAGCGCTGGTAGAAATGTAAACTAGTACAGCTTCTATGGAAAACACTATGGAGATTTCTTTAAAAACTAAAAACGGAATTACCATGTGATCCAGCAATCCCACTAATGAGTATCTACTCAAAGAAAAATCAATATATCAAAGGGATAACTGCACTCACATGTTTATTGCAGCACTATTCACAATAGCAAAGATATGGAATCAATCCAAGTGTTCATCAACAGATGAATGAATAAAGAAAATGTGTACACAAACACAATGAAATACTACTCAGACATCAAAAAATAAAATCCTCTCATTTACAGCAATGTGGATAGAACTGGGGTGGGGAAGTGGTATTTGTTTGTTTTAAGACAGGGTCTCACTCTGTCCCTCAGGCTGGAGTGCAGTGGCCTGATCTCAGCTCACTGTAGCTCTGACCTCCCAAGCTCAAGTGATTCGACCACCTCAGCCTCTTGGGTAGCTGGGACTACAGGCATGCACTACCACACCCAGCTAACTTTTATATTCATTGTAGAGATGGGATTTCTCCATGTTGCCCAGACTGGTCTGGAACTCCTGGGGTCTAGTGATCCTCCCCCCTTGGCCTCCCTGGGACTACAGGCGTGAGCCACCATCCCTGGCAAGTGAAATAGGCCAAGCACAGAAAGACAAACATCCCATCTTCTCATTCATATGTAGGATCTAAAATATTTGATCATAAGGAAGTAGAAAGTGGAACGACAGGTAACAGAGACTGGGAAGGGTGAGTGTGGGTGAGAGGGGAGGATGAAGAGAAGTGGGTTAAAGGGTATGAACATACAGGTCAAAAAAAGTAATAAATTCAATGTTTGGCAGCAGAGTAGGGTTACTGTAGTTAACAAAAATGCACCATACTTGTAAAATCCTTTCAAAATAAAACCAAATAAAAAGTACAGTACTTGGCTGATGGACGCCCTAAGTACCCTTATTTGATCACTACGTGTTATATACATGTGACAAAATTTCACATGTATGCCATAAATTTGTACAAATGAAAATAAGAATAAAATAAAAACAATATGAGTCATGCTATTTTTTAAGAAGGATAGTCAAAATGTTTCCCAGTAAACAAGTCACATTTTACTAACATTTTTCTCTGCATAATATAGGTGCTTAATATATAATTATTAAATAAATGAGTAAATAAGATAATTTCATCATTACTTTCCTTTTTATTCTCACAGAAAAATAAAAGACTATAAGCCGATTTATATTACGGTTTCAAGCAGTGTCTGTCCCACATGTCCTCAAATCTGCAATCTTGGTGTTCACTTACCACGTCTAACACACGATTCCTGAACACGATCTCCCAAGCCTTCCTAACAAACATGGTAGTCATTTCTTCAGGTTTAAATAGGGAGATCTGAACTATCTCAAAGTTACTGGAACACTCTGATGAGGAGGCAAGAGCAGGAAAGTGCAGGCTCCTTAGGGGACACTGAAACCACAAATATTCCAGAGCCACAAGCAGCTGAGCAATGTGTCCTAGATCTAGCAACTCCCCTTTTTCATCCAGCACTGCCAAAATAAAATATTACCGCTACCCTTAAAGCCAACACACACAATTTTGGGCTTATAAAAAAGTTATCATCTATTTTATTAAGTCCTGTTTACAAACTGCAGACCACTATGGACTTAGTTAAATGATTACATTTAACTTCACCCAGGCCCTCCTTGAGGTCTGGAGGGGGTGACAATAGTTTGATTCAATTAAATATACCAGATCCTGCCTTCATTCATTCATTCATCCATCTATTTACATTTATTGAGCACTAGCCATGTGCCAAACATTGTGTTGGGCAGTGGGAACACAACAGTTATGAAATAGTAATTTCCTTGAGTTTTCTATAGCCCAGTTAGGATTGTGCCAAGCACACCTAATTCGACGGTCTATTTTACTTAGAACTAATTTTAAATCTCTAGACTGTTAAAGCTCCCAGGAGCTTCTATTTAACAGGTAATCTCAGTTCTTGCTTGACTGAATTCAGTATGTTGTACCAACTTTTCTACTTTGTACTTCCAAATATTTCCAACCGTCCTCTCTCTTAGACTTCGGAGAAAAGGCTCCCTCTAACATTAACCCTTTCCCACAGTGCTGTGGTTCTTCAGAATATTTCTCCAACAGGCTTATACTTTTCCATCTTAAATCTTTATCTCTTTACCAGATCCTTCCAGTGTTTCCTACTCTGTAGACATATAAAGAGGTTTACCACCATCTTGGGTCATTTCTCCCTTTCCTACTCTTCCCAAATATTCCTACAAGAACTTTATACCTGCCATCCCCACCTTAACACCCCATAAGCCACCCCTCACCTTAACCTCCCCACAATCTGCTTCCTTACCCACAGAATTACTAAAAGCTCTTCTAAAATAAAAAATGATTCCTAATCCTTTAATCCATAGGCTGTATTTGTCTTGCTGCTCTTCAATGATCTCTTTGAATCTATCAACGGACACTGTTTATTATCATCTTTTAAAACACTCCCCTTTCATTTTCATGAAGACACATTGCAGCGTTTGTATTTTACACTCTGATTTCTCTAATTTTGTCTTTGTTGGGTCCTCGTTTTTTATTCTCATATACTAAATGGGGATCTAAAGCAGCAGTTTTCTACTTTTTTTCTGCTATGACAGGTAATATTCACAGAAAAGAGAGTTCATTTTCCTTATCTGATCTTGTTTACCAGTTGTGTCAAAGAATTGTTCGTCGAATCGATCAGCTTCAAGTACCACAAATGGTCCATGATTTTTTGCTTGTGACTGGTTGTTTTGGTTTTTGTGGGTTTTTTGTTTGTTTGCTTCTTTTTCACCAGCGGAGCCTTGACCTTTCTGTCATCCCAAGAAGCCTATGCTAGAGCCAGGGCTGGCTCCCTTGACTTGCTCCTCCCTTGGGCAGGAACTCAAGATTGGTCTCTGGTACCCGTTACATCCGGTAGGTGGTAATTCACACCTCCGCATTTAGGTTTGGGTCTAGGTAAAGAACTTTGGGCCTAATCAAGTTTACAAGAGCTAGAAATTGGAATATAAGGCCCATACCTAGAAGCTAACGTACTATTTTAGTTGTTATATGCCACTGCCCCAATATCTCCTTTAGAAGCTCTGGAAAAGGAATCCTGTGGTGTAAAGGAGAATTTGTACACTCCTGAAACTTCAGGCCATAATGTGATCTTTTTCCTCCTCTTCATCTTATTAGATTTAAAAGATCTGTTAAATAATTCTGGTAACAAATCAAATAAGATAGAACAATATAAAGAAAAAGTTAAAAAAAATTTCTTCCCTCCTTCATATTACACCTAAATAAAGCCATCAACATTAAGACTCAAATGTACATCTCAACAGGACGGGATGGACAGTGAGCACAGTCCAGGCAGGGCAGACCAACGCAGGGAGGGGTGCTGCTTCACCCAGAAAGTGTGTCTGACCGGAGAATTGGGGGCTCCCCCTGGAACCCTGGTCCAGATACAGTGCTTTCCCCAAAGCCTCAGCAATCCACAGAAGAGGGGATCTTCGCGGTCAAGTGCAGAGTTGAATAATAATCCAGGCTGCTGCCACGGATTGTGGGCTCCACACAGATCTAAGCAAATGCATAAGCCAGCCTGGAGAGACTGCAGCCAGAGTTACCGCCCCCTGGATAGAGAGAGAGCTGAAAGTGGGGAGATGGACAGGGCAGCTGGGCGGGTCCCTCCGCCACAAACCCCAAGAGGCTGAAGCCCTAACACTTGAGGGTTTTGCAGCCAGTGCCTCAGTCCGAGCTGAACCCTGAATGATCCAGCTCCGTTGAGGAAAGGGTACCTGCCATAAAAGAGGCGGGCCTAATCCCCATGTGTGAACAAAAACACGGGAACCCTACCTAGCAACCGGACTGAGTCCTTGACAACCCAGCAGTGCCTCAAGGTCATCACAGGGAGGGGCATCCACCATTAAACAGGGTGGCCTAAGTGCCCTGTGTAAATAAAAAGACACAGGAAGCCTAAGTAGCAACTGGGTGGAGTCCCTGGCAACCCAGCAGTGCCTCCACAGGCAGACAAGCCACCTCATCAAACAGCTCCCTGAGATCAAAGATAGAGAAATCCATGAATATGGGAAGAAACCAGCCCAAAAAGGATGAAATCATCAAAGACCAGAACACCTCTTCTCCTTCAAGGGATCACAACTCCTCACCAACAAGGGAACGAAGAACAAGTTTGACAAATTGACAAAAACAGGCTTCAGATGGTGGGTAATAACAAACTTCTCTGAACTAAAGGAACATGTACTGACCCAGTGCAAAGAAACTAAAAACCTTGAAAAAAGGTTAGACGAAATGCTAAGTAGAATAACCAGCTTAGAGAAGAATATAAACAACTCGATGGAGCTGAAAAACACGGCATGAGAACTATGTGAAGCATACACAAGTTTCAATGGCCGAATCAATCGAGCAGAAGAAAGGATGCCAGAGATTGAAGAGTAACTCAATGAAATAAAATGAGAAGGCAAGATTAGAGAAAAAAGAGTGAAAAGAAATGAACAAAGCCTCCAAGAAATATGGGATTATGTGAAAAGACCTAATCCATGTTTGATGGGTGTACCTGAATGTGACGGAGTGAATGAATCCAAGCTGGAAAACACCCTCCAGGATATTATCCAGGAGAACTTCCCCAGCCTATCAAGGCAGGCCAACATTCAAATCCAAGACATACAGAGAACACCACAAAGATATTCCTCAAGAAGAGCAACCTCAAGGCACGTAATCATCATATTCACCAGGGTTGAAGTGAAGGAAAAAATGCTAAGGGCAACCAGAGAGAAAGATCGGGTCACCTACAAAGAAAGCCCATCAGACTCACAGCAGTTCTCTAAACAGAAACCTACAAGCCAGAAGAGAGTGGGGGCCAATATTCAACATCCTTAAAGAAAAGAACTTTCAACCCAGAATCTCATATCCAGCCAAACTAAGCTTCATAAGTGAAGGAGAAATAAAATCCTTTACAGACAAGCAATTACCAAGAGATTTCGTCACAACCAGACCTGCCTTACAAGAGCTCCTGAAGGAAACATTAAACATGGAAAGGCACAACCAGTACCAGCCACTGCAAAAATGTTCCAAATGGCAAAGACCAATGATGCAATGAAGAAACTGAGTCAACTAACAGGCAAAAAAAAAACAGCCAGTAACAAAATGGCAGGATCAAATTCACAGATAACAATATTAACATTGAATGTAAATGGCCTAAATGCCCCAATCAAAAGACACTGACTGGCAAACTGTATAAAAAGTCAAGATTCATTTGTGTGCTATATTCAGGAAACCCATCTCATGTGCAAAGACACACATAGACTCAAAATAAAGGGATGGAAGAAGATTTACCAAGCAAATGAAGAATGAGAAAAAGCAGAGGTTGCAATCCTAGTCTCCGATTAAAAAAAACTTCAAACCAACAAGGATCTAAAGAGACAAAGAAGGACATTACATAATGGTAAAAGGATCAATCCAACAAGAATAGCTAACTATCATAAATATATATGCACCCAACACAGGAGCACCCAAATACATGAAGCAAGTTCTTGACATCCTAAATGGAGATTTAGACTCCCACACAATAATAGTGGGAGACTTCAACACTCCACGGTCAATATTAGACAGATCAATGAGACAGAAAATTAACAAGGACATCCAGGACTTCAACACAGATCCGGACCAAGCGGACCTAATAGACATCTACAGAATGCTCCACCCCAAATGCAAAAGAATATACATTCTTCTCAGCACCACATTGCACTTACTCTAAAATTGACCACATAATTGGAAGTAAATCACTCCCCAGCAAATGCAAAAGAACGGAAAGCATAACAAACAGTCTATCAAACCACAGTGCAATCAAATTAGAACTCAGGATTAAGAAATTCACCCAAAACCGCTCAACTACATGGAAACTGAACAACTTGCTCCTAAATGACAACTGGATAGAAAATGAAATGAAGGCAGAAATAAAAATGTTCTTCGAAACCAATGAGAATGAAGACATGACATACCAGAATCTCTGGGACATATTTAAAGCAGCGTCTAGATGGAAATTTATAGCAATAAATGCCCACATGAGAAATGAGGCAAGATCGAAAGAGCAAGATCCTCTAGCTCTGTCAATTTTGACACCCTATTGTCAAAAGAAAGAGCTAGAGGAGCATGATCAAAAACGTTCAAAAGCTAGCAGTAACAAGAAATAACTAAGAGGAGAGCAGAACTGAAAGAGATAGAAACACAAAAAACACTTCAAAAAATCAATAAAACCAGGAGCTGGTTCTTTGAAAAAAATCAACAAAACAGGCCATTAGCTAGACTAACAAAGAAGAAAAGAGACAAGAATTGAATAGATGCAATAGAAAATGATAAAAGGACCATCACCATCGAAGCCACAGAAATACAACCCACCATCAGAGATTACTACAAACAACTCTATGCACGTAATCCAGCAAATCCAGAAGAAATGAATAAATCCCTGGACACTTACACCCTCCAAGACTAAACCAGGAAGAAGTCAAATCACTAAATAGACCAATGAAAAGATCTGAAGTTGAGGCCGCAATTAATACGCTACCAGCCAAAAAAAAGTCCCGGCCCAGATGGGTTTACAGCCAAATTCTACCAGACATACAAAGAGGAGCTGGTACCATTCCTTCTGAAACTATTCCAAACAATACAAAAAGAGGGAATCTTCCCTAACTGCTTTTATGAGACCAACATCAATCATCCTGATACCAAAACCTGGAAGAGACTCAGCTAAAAAGAAAACTTCAGGCCAATATTAATGATGAACATAGATGCAAAAATCTTCAACAAAATATTGGCAAATTGAATGCAACAGCACATCAAAAAGCTTATCCATCACAATCAAGTAGGCTTCATCCCGGGGATGCAAGGCTGGCTCAACATACACAAGTCTATAAACGTAATTCACCAAATTAAAAAAAAAACAAAGAAAAAAACCACATGATCATCTCGATACAGAGAAGGCCTTCAACAAAATTCAAAAGCCCTTTATACTAAAAACCCTCAATAAACTGGGTATTGATGGAACGTATCTCAAAATCATAAAAGCTATTTATGACAAGCCCACAGCCAATATCATACTAAATGGGCCAAATCTGGAAACATTCCCTTTGAAAACTGGCACTACCCAAGGATGTCCTCTCTCATCATTCCTATTTATTGGAAGTTCTAGCCAGAGCAATCAGGCAAGAAAAAGAAATAAAGGGTATTCAATTAGGAAAGGAGGAAGTCAAATTGTCTCTATTTGCAGACGACATGATTGTATAATTAGAAGACCCCATCGTCTCAGCCCAAAATCTCCTTAAGCTGATAAGTAACTTCAGCAAAGTCTCCAGATACAAAATCAATGTGCAGAAATCACAAGCATTCCTATTCACCAATAACAGACAAACAGAGAGCCAAATCATGAGCAAACTCCCATTCACAGTTGCTACTAAGAGAATAAAATACCTAGGAATACAACTAACAAAGGATGCGAAGGACCTCTTCAAATAGAACTACAAGCTACTACTCAAGGAAGTAAGAGAGGACAAAAACAGATGGAAAAACATTCCACGCTCCTGGTTAGGAAGAATTAATATCGTGAAAATGACCATACTGCCCAAAGTAATTTATAGATTCAATACCATCCTCATCAAGCTACCATTGACCTTCTTCACAGAACTGGAAAAAAAACACTTTATATTTCATATGGAACCAAAAGAGAGTGCACATAGCCAAGACAATCCTAAACAAAAAGAACAAAGCTGGAGACATCACACTACCTACTTCAAACTATACTACAAGGCTACAGTAATCAAAACAGCATGGTACTGGTACCAAAACAGAGATATAGACCAATGGAACAGAATAGAGGCCCTGGAAGTAACACCACACATCTACCATCATCTGATCTTCAACAAACCTGACAGAACCAAGCAATGGGGAAAGGATTCCCTGTTTAATAAATGGTGTTGGGAAAACTGGCTAGCTATATGCAGAAAGCTGAAACTGGACCCCTTCCTTATACCTTACACTAAAATTAACTCCAGATGAATTAAAGATTTAAACATAAAACTTAACACCATAAAAACCCTAAAAGAAAACCTAGGCAAAACCATTCAGGACATAGGCATAGGCAAGGACTTCATACCTAAAACACCAAAAGCAATGGCAACAAAAGCCAAAATGGACAAATGGGATCTAATTAAACTTAAGAGTTTCTGTACAGCAAAGGAAACAATTATCAGAGTGAACCAGCAACCAACAGAATGGGAAAAAGTCTTTGCAATCTACCCATCTGACAAAGGCCTAATATCCAGAATCTACAAAGAACTAAAGTAGATATACAAGAAAAAAAGAAACCCATTCAAAAGTGGGCAAAGGATATGAACAGATGCTTTTCAAAAGAAGACATTTATGAACCCAAAAAACGTATGAAAAAGATTCATCATCATTAGTCGTCAGAGAAATGGAAATCAAACCTACATTGATACCATCTCACGCAAGTTAGAACGGGAATCATTAAAAAATCAGGAAACAACAGATGCTAGAAAGGATGTGGAGAAACAGGAACACTTATACACTATTGGTGGGAGTGTAAATTAGTTCAACCATTGTGAAAGACAGTATGGCGATACCTCAAGGATCTAGAAATAGAAATTCCATTTGACCAAGCAATCCCATTACTAGGTATATACCCCGAAGGATCATAAATCGTTCTATTATAAAGACACATGCACACATATGTTCACTGAGGCACTGTTTACAATAGCAAAGACTTGGAACAAACCCAAATACCCATAAATGATAGACTGGACAAAGAAAATGTGGCACATATACACCATGGAATGCTATGCAGCCATAGAAAACGACGAGTTCATGTCCTTTGTTGGGATGTGGATGAATCTGGAAACCGCCATTCTCAGCAAACTGACACAAGAACAGAAAACCAAACACCACCATGTTCTCACTCATAGGCAGGTATTGAACAATGAGAACACAGGAACACAGGGAGAGGAGCATTACACACTGGGGTTGGTAGGGGGGTGCTAAGAGAGGGACAGTGCGGGGAGGAGAGGCTGGGAGGGATAACATGGGGAGAAATGCCAGTTGCAAGTGACAGGGGGGTAGAAGAATAAACCACCTGGCAAAGTATGTACCTATCGAACAATCCTGCATGATCAGCACATGAAGTACAAAAAAAAAAAAAAAGACTCAAGTGTATATCTACACCTTTATTTAAAAATATGAAACATATGTGTAGGGCACATTTTTAAACAAACTTTGGCTCGTATATTACTCTGCACTTTATTTCCACTTTCCTTTATAACTAAAAAAAAAATGTGTGTGTGTGTGTGTGTGTGTGTGTGTGTGTGTGTATATATTTTTTTTTAAATAGAGATGGAATCTCACTATATTGTCCAGGCTGGTCTCAAACTCCTGAGCTCAAGTGATCTTCCTACCTTGTCCTCCCAAAGTGCTGGGATTACAGGTGTGAGTCACTGAGCCAGACTGTTATTTCCACTTTCCATATTTCCATATATTACTCTGCTTTTATTTCCATCTTACAATATACCATAGACATCTTTCCAGGTCAATATAGATAGACATAACAAATTCTTTTTAATTACTTAATGCCCATAATATTAGGATCCTGTCCCCTCATACCTATAATCTTACAATAATCTTTGACTGGTCTCCTCGCCTCCATTTTCTTGCCTCCATTTTTTGAGAATCATATAACATACAAATATTAAAAATCAAAAGTCAAACAGCAACACATTTCTAGTGAAAAAACTGATACCTCAAGAAATTAACCAAATTGCCCAAGAGTACTAAATTAGTGGGGAAAAGAGTCATTCATTTAATAAATATTTGTTTGGCATCTTATATGCAGCCCTAGTATTGCGGAGCTTAAATTCCAGAAAGAGATATGTAAAAAATAAGAAAGCAAATAACAACGAAAAATACAGAATGTGATTAATGCCATGAAAAAAAAAAAAAAAAAAAAAAAAAA
>NW_016107347.1:630444-665306 GCF_001604975.1 Cebus imitator | reverse complement strand
AAAAAAAAAAAAAAAAAAAAAAGCCAGCAAAAACGAAAAAGGAAATCAGTGTTTCTGGTGTGCAGTGATCAAGGGGAGAAGAGCGGCAGGAAATGAGGCTGGAAAAGAAATGAGGAAGTAAATCATACAAGGCCTTGTAGGCTATGGCAAGGAGCCTGGACTGGAAATTGATTCAAGGATTTTAAGGAAGGAGTGATTCAATCAGATTTCTACTTTACAAAGATTACTTTGGCCTCTAGGTCAAGAAAGGATAGAAGGCAGTCAAGAATGCTACCAGGAAAATCTGTGCAGAAGCAGAGGTAAGCAACAGCAGTGGATTTGATTAGGGTATTATTGGCAAGCAAATAGAGGGATGTGGACAGACTTAACAAATATTTGGAAGGGAATTTCAATAAGACTTCCTGATGAAATGGGTGTGGGGCTCATGAAACGGGTGGTACCAAGGATGAATACTAAGGATTAATTGGTAAAACTGGTACATAGGGCCATTTTCTGTGATGGGTCTAAATAGAAAATTATCATCAAATATTCTATTTTGAACAAGTTAAGTTTAAGATGCTTACTAGTCTTCTACATAGGAAGGTTAATTAGATAGATGGAGACAAATCCGATGCATGGGGAGAGGTGGAACAGTAACTTTAAAAATCATCAGCATATTTATAGCATTTAAAAGATGAAACCAGATCAACTCACTGAGGTAAACTGTGAGGTAGAGAACTCAGAAGGGAGCTTGGGGGCCGCCAACTCACACAGGTAGGTGGAGTGAGGAGCCAGGATAAGTGACCGACAAAGTGCAGCCAGGGAGGTAGGAGTATGGTGTGCTAGAAACCAAGGCATTAAAAAAGGGTATTAGGCCAGGCGTGGTACCTCATGCCTGTAATCCCAGCACTTCGGGAGGCCGAGGCAGGCAGATCGCTTGAGGCCAGGAGTTTGAGACCAGTCTGGCCAACATGGCAAAACCCCATCTCTACTAAAAACACAAAAATTAGCCAGGTGTGATGGTGTGTGCTTGTAATCCCAGCTACTTGGGAGGCTGAGGCAGAGAACTGTTTGAACCTGGGAGGCAGAGGCTGCAGTGAGCTGAGATTAAGCCACTGCACTCTAGCCTGGGTGACAGAGTAAGACTCCATCTCAAAAAAAAAAAAAAAGAAATGTGTATTAGGAAGGAGGGTGGAGTTAACTGTGTCAAATGCTAATGACTAATCAAAGAATATGAGTACTAAATACCACTGGATTTGACAATGTGAAGGTTACTGAAGATTTTAAAAAGAAAAGTAGGTAAGAAATAGGTAGAAGGAAGAGATCGGAATAGAAATCAACTTGGAATAGGCTATTTTAGAAAGTCAGAAGTAGAGAAAGTATTAAGTTTTTTTTTTTAATAAATTTTATTTTTTAGAGACGTTTTAGGTTCACAGCAAAACTGAGCAGAAAATACCAAGTTCCCAGATATCCTCTGTCCCCAAATATATACCACCTTCCCCAATATTGGCATCCCACACCATAATGGTGCATTTCTACACTGACACATCATTATCACCCAAGCTCCCATTATGGCTTTCCCTGGAGTTGTATATTCTATGGATTTGGACATGTATCACCTACTGTAGTATCATATAGGATAGTTTCACTGTCCTAAGAATCCTCTGTGCTGTGGCTATTCATCTCTCCCTTTCCCAAAGCCTGAGTAACCCCTAGGCTTTTTACTGTCCCCATAGTTTTGCCTTTTCTAGAATGTCATATAGTTGAAATCATAAAATATGTAGCCTTTTCTGATTGGCTTCTTTCACTTAGTAATATGCATTTAAATTTCCTCCATATCTTTTCATAGCTTGATAGTTCATTTCTCTTAAGTGTTAAATAGTGTTCCACTGTCTGGACATACCACAAAACTGTGGTACGTCCATTAACCTTCTGAAGGACATGTTGGATACTTCCAACTTTTAGCAATTACAAATAAAGCTGCCACAAATATCCATGTGCCAGTTTTTTGGAATGTAGTTTTCAATTGATTTGGGTGAATACCAAGGAGCATGAGTACCAGATTGTATAGTAAGAGCATATTGTAAGAAACTGCCAGATTGTCTTCCAAAGTGGCTACACTATTTTGCATTCCACCATCTGTGAATGAGAGATGTCAGACATCCTGTCACTTCACATCCTTGCCAGCATTTGGTGTTGTTAGTGCTTTGAATTTTGGCCATTTTATTAGGTGTGTAGTCATAGCTCACTGTTGTTTTGATTTGCAATTTCCTAATAAGTAATTTTGAACATCTTTTGATATGCTTACTTACCATCTATATATCTTTGTTGAAGTGTCTGTTCAGGTCTTTTGCCCATTTTTCAATTGGGCTGTTCATTTTCTTATTATTCAGTTTTAAGGGTTCTTTGTATATTTTTGGGTAACAATCCTTTATCAGATGTGCCTTTTGCAAATATTTTCTCCTACTCTGTGACTTGACTTCTCATTTTCTTGACATTGTGTTTTGCAGAGCAGAAGTTTGCAATTGTAATGAAGTGTAGCTTAGCAGTTATTTCATTTATGGATGTCACTGCTATATCCAAAGTCACATAAACTTTATCGTATGCTGTCTCCTAGATGTTTTATAGTTTTGCATTTTACATTTAGTGTTAGGGTCCATTTTGATTTAAGTGAAGGGTGTAATGCCTGTGTCTAGATTCATGTCTTTCAAGCAGATGTCTAGTCATTCCAGCATCATTTGATGAAGACCCTTTCCTCCATTGCACTGCCTTTGCTTTGACTGTACTGTATATATACATATAGTCAACTGATACAGTCTCCTTCTACCTGTTTCCTATATAATGTCCCCCCCCAGATGAATGCACTTATAGTTGGAGAAAGAGAGGGAAAGAAAGAGAGGCATTAGTTAGGATTTCCAGGACAATTTTGGATGTGGACATCTTTGTCTTATTTCTAACCTTAGCAGAAATCTTCAAGTTTCTCTGCATTAAGTATGATGTTAGCTGCAGGTCTTTCGTAGGCATTCTTTATCAAGTTGAGGAAGTTGCCTTCTATTCCTGGTTCACTGAGAGTTTTTATCATGAATGAGTGCTGCATTTTGTTAACTGGTTTTTGTCATCTACTTATATAATCATGTGATTTTTCTTTTTTAGCCTGTTGATGTGAATTGCATTCATTGATTTTCAAATAGTAAATCAGCCTTGCATATCTGATATAAATTCCACTTGATTATGGTGCATAATTCTCTTCTATACATTGTTGCATTCACTTTTCTAGCATTTAGTTGATGATTTTTGCATCCATATTCATAAGACATGCTGATATACAGATTTCTTAAAATGTCTTTGTGTTTTGTCTTTTGTTGGTATAGGGTAATGCCTGGCTTTATAGAATGAGTTAGGAAGTATTCCCTCTGCTTCTATCTTCTGAAAATGATTACAGAGAATTGGTACAATTTCTTCCTAAAATACCTGCTAGAGTCCATCAGTGAACTCATCTGAGCCTGGTACTTTATATTTTGGAAGGTTTTAAATTATTGATTCAATTTATTTAACAGATTTAGATCTATTCAGATTGTCTATTCCTTTTTCTGAGTTTTAGCAAATTGTGCCTTTCAAGAAATTGGCCCATTTTATTTAGGTTATTAAATTTGTGGGCACAGGGTTGTTCATATCCCTTTATTATCCTTTTAATGTCTGTGGGATCTGTAGTAATATTCCTTCTTTCATTTGTGATATAAGTAATTGGTGTAATCTCTATTTCTTAGCCTGGCTAAGGGTTAGCAATTTTATTACTGTGTTTTTTGGGAGGCATGTTATTGATTTTGCTGATCTTTTCTAGTTTTTGGTTTTGTAGGTTTTCCCTATTGATTTCCCATTTTTTAGTTTCATTGATTTCTGCTCCAATTTATTATTTCACTTACATATTTTCAACTTAATTTGCTTTTATTTTGCTAGTTTACCACCTAAGGTGAAAGTTTTGTTAACTGACTTTAGATCTTTTTATTTTCAAATATATTCACTTAATGATGTAATTTTCCCTCTAAGCACTACTTTCACTGTATCCCACAAATTTCAATTAGTTGTACTTTGAATTTCACTGAATTCAAAATATTTTAGAATTTCTCAGATATTTGACCACCATGTTATTATAAGTTTGTTGTTTAATCTTCAAGTATTTGGGGATTTTCCAAACATCTTTCTGTTATTTGACTTCCAGTTTAATTCCATGTGGTCTAAGGTCAGACACTGTAAGATTTCTATTCTCTAAAACTTGTTAAGGTCTGTTTTATGGTTCAGAATGCAGTCTTCCTTGGTGAATATTTCATGTAAGCTTAAGATGTGTAATATACTATTGTTAGATAAAAAATCATCTATAGATGTCAATTCTATTCAGTTGATTTATGGAGTGCTCAGTTCTACTATGACCTTACTAATTTTCTGCCTGCTAGATCTGTCCATTTGTCCAACTATAGGAGTGCATTCATCTATTTCTCCTTGGAATTCTATCAGTTTCTGCGTCATGCATTTTTACATTCTGCTGTTAGGCACATACACATTAAGGATTATCATGTCTTTTTAGAGAAACATTATGTAATGTGTCTCCTTATCCCTGATAACTATGCTTGACTTTTAGTCTGTTCTGTCTGAAATCAACACAGTTGATCCCCTTTTAGCTAGTTTCCTTTATTTAGTTTTAGCATCATATATCTTTCTCCGTTTCTTTACTTTAAATTTATATGTGTCTTTAAATTTAAAGTGGATTTCTGGTCGACAACATAAATTGAGTCTTGTTGGTTTTCTTTGATCCACTTCAACAATCTCTGTCTTTTAATTGGTATATTTAGACCACTGACATTTAAAATGATTATTGATATAGGTAGATTAATATCTACCATATTTGCTACTATTTTCTACTTGTTGCCTTTTGTTCTTATTTTTGTCTCCCACACTTTTCTGCCATGTGTAGTTTTACTTGGGCATTTTGTAAGATTCAGTTTTCTCTCCTTTTCTAGCATGTTTATTATACTTTTTTTACTTTTCTTCCTGATTGCCCTAGATTTTGCACTATACATTTACAACTAATCCAAGTGACTTTGAAATAACATCTACTACTTCACAGGGGGTACAAATATCCAGGAATAACAAAATATTAATAATTCCTTTCTCCTATCCCTTGTATCAATGGTGTCATTTATTTCCCTTATATATAAGTATAAATAAGCATATATACATGCATATGTAGTCAAATACATTGTTGCTAATATTATTTTGAACAAATTGTTATCTATTAGGTAAATTAGAAATAAGAAAGATTAAAGTTTCCATTTTACTTTCACTTATTCTTTCTCTGATGCTTTTCTTTTCTTTATGTAAATCCAAATTTCTGACCTATATCAATTTCCTTTTCTCTGAAGAACTTCTTTTAATGTTTCTTGCAAAGCAGGTGTCCTGGTAACAAATTCTGTCAATCTTCGTTTGTCCAAGAAGGTATTTATTTCTTCTCATTTTTAAAGAATAATTTCACAGGTTACAGAATTCTAGATTGATTTTTTTTTTCCACTTAACACTAAATATTTCACTCCATTCTCTTTTTACTTTCATGTATTCTGAAGGGAAGTCAGCTGTGATTCTTACCTATGTTCCTCTATAGATATTTATTCCCTCTGGCTTCTTTCAGGATTTTTTTAATCTTTGATTTTCTGAAGTGTGAATATGATATGCCTAGGTATAGTTTTGGGGGTCTTGTTTATTTATTCGTTTACTTCTGCACTTATCTTGTTTGGTGGTCTCTGAGTTTCCTGGATCTGTTTGGTGTCTAATATTAATATGGAGAAAATTCTCAGTCATTTTTGCTAAAAATATTGATTCTATTCCTCTTTTTCTTCCCCATCAAGTATTTTTATTATGTGTGTTTGTAACTTTTATAGTTTTCCCATAGTTCTTGGATATTCTTTTCCTTTTTAACTTTTTTTTTTCCTCATTGCTTTCTGGTTTTGGAAGCTTCTATTGCTCAAGCTCAGAGATCCTTTCGTCAACCATGTCCACCCTACTAATGAATTAGGCATTCTTCACTTCTAATACAGTGTTTTTGATCTCTAGCATTTTTTTAAATTCTTTCTTAGATTCCATCTCTCTGAATTACCTGTTTTTTCACATTGTCTACTTTTTCCATTAAAGCTCTTAATATATTAATCATAGTTTTAAAAATTCCTGCTCTAATAATTCTCATATTCCTGACATATCTGACTCTAGTTCTGAGGCTCGTTCAGTCTCTTCAAGTTGTGTTTTTTGCTTGTTAGTATGTCTTGTAATTCTTTGTTAAAAGGTGGACATAATCTAATAGGTAAAAGGAACTGCAATAAACAGGCTTTTAATAGTGTAGTGGCAAGTTGTAGGGGAAGAAGTGTCCCATAGTCTTATGATTAGCTCTCAGTGGTGAACCTGTGACCTTGAACTGTGAAATTCACAAGCAGTTTTCAGATTATTTTTTCATCTCTCTTCCCCTCTTAGATGAGACAGGATGGCTAGAGGAGGCTAGAGTTGGGAATTTGCTTTCTTCCAGGTAGGTTCAACTATGACAAAATTTCAGTAGGTTAGTATCTGGTAAAATAGTTTCCCCTAAGGCCTTGTTCAAAAGAGTGCTCTGGCATATTTCAAAACGGCTCCTTTCCCCTTCTCCCTGCTGGAAGCACTAGAGGATTTTTCTCTAATTTTTATTGTTAAGAACCTGGTAAAACTTTGGAGGGAAAAATTCAGAAAAATACAGCCTTTCCCACATGACTGAGTCCTCCTCAAATTTTCAACTATCAGAGTTGTCCATGCTGAGCTTCCAACAGTTCATCAATTACAGCTTGGATTTCCCTGCTCAGTCACTGGTTCCTGGGGAGGTTTCTGCTCATGGGTTTCTATATCAATACATTATGGTTCTCTGTATCCAAATATCTGTATTTCCAATTTTGGGGGGCAAAAGTTTTCCCTGTGACCTAATTTCTTTGACAGGTCTAGGAAGGGTTGATTTTTTTAGTTTAATTTTTTTTTTTTTTTGAGACGGAGTTTCACTCTTGTCGCCCACGCTGCAGTGCAATGGCGCAATCTCAGCTCACTACAACCTTCACCTCCCGAGTTCAAGCGATTCTCCTACCTCAGCCTCCCAGGAAGCTGGGATTACAGGTATGTGCCACCACACCTGGCTAATATTGTATTTTTAGTAGAGACAGGGTTTCACCATGTTGGTCAGGCTGGTCTCGAACTCTGATCTCAGGTGATCCACCGGCCTCGGCCTCCCAAAGTGTTGGGATTACACGTGTGAGCCACTGTGTCCGGCCTGTTCAGCTTTTTAATTGATGTTAGGATAAAGTAGAGATGTCTAAACTCCTTACATACCATATACCCAACCCTGACCACTTTATTAGAAAAATTTACCATGAAAGGCGGCAGAGAAGTAAAGAAAGTTACAGAGCCAAGAAATTGCTTTTTAATTGGGAAATATCAGAGCAGTTTTTAAAGTGATGGAAATTACCCAGCAGACAGGGAGACATTTGTGATGTCAGAGAAGAGAGGTAATATAAAAACAGGTGTTAAATCATCAAAGTCAGTAGAGAGTAAATCCAGAATACAGAAGGACTGAGCAACCCACATAAGGAGCAAGAACATCTCTTCCATTTGTCTTGCAATGACAGAGAACACAGGCATAGCGCTAACACAAAAATACGGTGCTTATGTCTCATTCTATTTTCTTAATCAAGTATGAAGGGAGAACATTGTCTGGGAAGTCAGGAGAGTTTCAGAGGTAGAAATAACACAGGGTCTCAGAGAGTGGGGCAAACCGACTTACTAGAAAAACAGTTGCCAGGTAACAGTAAATGACCATTTCAAGTTTTTGTTCTGGAATTTAAAGTTAGCTAACTGTAACATGTCATATTCTTCTGCAGTCTTGTTTGGCTGCCGGAGTACAGTGGGAACAGTAACTGGGGGTTTGCTGGGTACACACACACAGGCAGAGACTGCAAACAGTTTGAGAGTATTTGCAAGGTAGTGACTACCATGACTGGCCACAAGGAGTAGGGTGATAGATCATAAGAAAGAAGTAAGGTCAACAGACAGGTGATATGATGTGGTTGAAATATAGTTGACTAAGTGAGACTAGGGGTCAGTAGGTGGGGCTTAGAGATTCAAATGCTAAAAGGCGATATTTGTGAAGTTACATTACTGCTAGTGATGACAAGATCTGTATTTGAAGCCATTCAGGATTTTTTACTGCATGTAACAAGCTGAGTTTTCCTACCTAAAGCAGAAAAGGCTAAGTAGCAGGAACAACACAGTCAGGATGCTGCCACTGCCACTGTATACTGCTAGGGCCTAGACCTCAACCATGAATCCCATCCTCCGTCCTTTCCTCTCTTAGCTGCCCCCTGTAAGAGTCATTGCCCAAGCAGGTGAGGCCTATTGCCTGAGCCCAAGTTGTGTGCCTTTCCTAGCTCATTTTACTTGAGGGCAAAGCAAAGAATGATATCCCTCAGTTTGGCTTCCTTACTAGCAGAAAGTGTTTCTGTCGACCCAGCACTCACTCAGAAAGGGGATTCCTTAAGACTAGAAAGGGGTCTAGACAGATATTGGCAATAATTTTCTTTTTAAGGTCAAAAAGTAAAAGATAAATGTCCTTAAAAAAAATCATGGGAATTTGTGAGGGACTAAGCTGAGATCAAGGAGATGACTGAAGATAAGGAGGTCACCATCATGAGAAGCCAGGCACTGCTTTAGATACTGGTAAGACAAAACAGAATGAAAAGATCAAACCCTGCACTTTTGGAGTTTACCTTCACATAGGGGATTGAGCCTCTTGGCTCTTTCCAACACACTATGCTTCTGCCATTTCTTCAAATATAGCAAGACAATAATATAATTTTAAGGATCTCTCTTGCTTCGATCTCTCCTGCTTGTTAGTCTCTGAAATTCTTTGAGCAGAACTCAAGATCTTTTCATTTACAATACTTAATAAAAGGCTAAAGATGCTAAATACCTGCTCGAGGTAAAAATAAGTAAACCTGTCTATTCTAAATTATATCTAATAAGAAAAAACAGTAGTAAATATATGCAGTACTGAGCACTCTATTGCACTATGTTCTTTCCTTTTTATTCCTGACTTAACTATCAAAACAAACCTATAACATAGGCACTATTATTTGTATTTTACAGATAAAGTGACTAAGGCACAGAAGGGTTTAAATAACTTAGGTAGGAGATGGTGTGGCCCGGAAATCTGGCTCTAATAATGACTGGATTATCACAGTCTTTCCTTTTATTTTTAAGCCAGAGGGGGATCTGAAAGCAGGTAAACACTAAAGGAAATACAAGTCACCAACCTACAGAACGGGACAGGCTCGTCTGAAGGTGGCCAAATGGAAGCTATGAGTATGTGCACAATGCTTCGCAGGGATAATATTGCTAAGAGTTAACATTGCTTTGCTTGATCTATAGTTTGGAGGAGACTTTGTTTTCAATATCAGGATCTAAAAGAAGAAAAGAAGTACAAGAAGATTCTTGAGTAAAGTCCCTAAATGATGAGAAGATAGGAGCACTGACAGTATCAGTTTGGAGCAGAACAAATAATAACTTTGGACCCTCTGGATAACTTGAACAAGATACAAAACCAAATGCTACTGTACACAACACTCCTTTTAGTAACCCAGCCACAACTTAGCAAGGGCTTCTTCAGCTTCCTAGGTCACGTTGGGAGATCTGGGAGCTGTCCTAGTAATCAGAGGATAGCTTGAAGACCATTTTTGTCCACGAGAAATGTAATTTTCATGGCTAGGGTTTGACAACTCTTCTTGCCATCCCATTCATGTGTAAGAAACAGAATGGCAATTCCCTATAATTTTACGTACTGCAGAAGCTGTAAATGAATTCCTAAGTACATCCTGTAAAGAACTAAACCAAAGTCTGTTTTATCCCAGCTTAGATGACTTGCAGCTACCTTAAAATGCAGCCATATGCTCCCTGATATTGTAAGTCCTATTATGCAAGCCTCCTCCCCAATCTCAGAGGCTAGAAGACATGCCACTGATGTTGCTTCCCATCCACATTTTAAAATAACAGAATAAAAAAAACATGCAGTTTCAATTGGCTCCAGTTGGTATGAATAATGAGATGTGGATGTCAGATTTCTGGAAAGCTGCCAGTATGGTCATTAACTAGCCAGATACTAGGCCCACTTACAAAGAGGATAATTAATACGATTTTAAATAATGTCAACGTTAATGAAATTTTAAATTTGGGACTTGGGGATGGGATGAAACAACCTACGAATTAGAATCCTTCTTGAAGTAAGTGCTCTATAAGAAAGGGGATAGACCGGAATAAAGAGAGATGGAGCTTCCTTAATTGTGGCAATCATCAAGCTTTGCCCAATTAAAATACGGTCTTTTTTGAAGTTTATGATGGAAGAATCCCAGCTTTGACAAGTTGGCAGTAATCCTTGTGATCTATTTTACTAGGATATATATTGTCACTGCAAAAATAAAACATATTACTAAACTGGAGAGCAGACTCTGTCTGTGATCATTAGACAGACTGGACCAAGTGCCTCAAGCCTTTGATGCCCTGACATGTTATTTTCTGGATAGTGTCCAGCAACTCAATGTAGCATAGCTTTTTCTCTACTGTATCCAGATGGCAAATGGAAGAGATCAAATTCAACAATTTCAGGGCTAACCTTAATGGATGTGAAGGCTGGCTCCCCTATGAGCTTTTCAGGGATATACAATACAAAAAGGCCTTTGAACAAAGAGACAAATAATTAGCTTTCTCTCTTTCTCTCTCTTCAAAACTAAACCATGGATGTGGTAATCTGGTTCAAATCGATCTTCTGGTTGAAAAGGACAGTGAAATATCTGATGAATTCTAATCACTGACACTCATGACACTTTCTGTGAAGTTCAGATGGGTGTTACTCTTAATATTCTGGAAAGCTTTTTTCTCCCCCTTCAGGCAAATATTTTTACACTTCAACTATTTCCTTCAAAACAACCAAGTGTGTGTGTGTGTGTGTGTGTGTGTGTGTGTGTGTGTTTTCCCAAATGTTTAGGCAGCATTGTCTTATAGAAAGATTCTCACACCCTCACCAAAGGCTTTCAGAATTGGCTAGCATAAGCCTTGCACATTTGTGCTATTGTGTAAGCATACACTAGACCTTCACTCTAAGTACATCTGTACAGGAAGGAATATGATATAAAGGTCCGCCTGACTCTCCAGACTTTACTTATCAAAGGTTTTACTTACTAAAGTACCAGAAATACCTAATTATTCACATAAAAGTCCTATGATATAGGGCATAAGACCAGCTTTGTACTTAGTAAGTGGAGTAGGTACAGTTAGTAAGTGGAGGGGTCAAAAGTGAGGGGCAGGGCTCAGCATTTGAAAGAAATATGTTTACCAGGCTGGGTGCAGTGGCTCACACCTGTAATCCCAGCACTTTGGGAGGCCAAGGCGGGCAGATCACGAGGTCAGGAGTTCAAGATCAGCCTGGCCAACATAGTGAAACCCCATCTCTACCAAAAATACAAAAATTACCCATGTGTGGTGGCATGCACCTGTAGTCCCAGCTACTTGGGAGGCTGAGGCAGGAGAATCGCTTGAGCCCGGGAGGGAGAGGTTGTAGTGAGCCAAGATCATGCCATTGCACTCCAGTCTGAGTGACAGAATGATACTCTGTCTCAGAAAAAAAAGAAAAGAAATATGTTTATCTTCTGGGTTCTTCCATGAAACAAAGATAGGTCAACTTAAAATAGGAGTTGTTAGGGAGCAGAAAAGAATGGCGGGTAGGAGATAGGACTAACGTGCAGCTTCCAGTTAGAAAGAACAGAACAGTGTCTGGAGACTCACTTGGTGAACTTTCCCTCCAAGAACCACTGCAGGAACATACCAGGAAAAGCAAAAAAAATCACAGACTCGTTGAAAAAAGTGGCTTCCTGCTGCTAATGCCACGGACAGATGAAAAACTGTGAGTTCCCAAAGTGTGAAAGGGGAAAAAGTTGGCCTCTGAACACATATCCTCACTGAGGAACCTAAAAATCCAGATCATGGGAGAAGGATTTAACCATATCTAGAGCTGAAATGGATTTAGGGAGCCAAGTGAAATATAAAAGTGGAAGAATTAGCAGAAGGAGCCCTGTAGGCACTTCCAGTCCTCAGCTCAAACCCCAGGGAAGCCATTCCGGGCCTTATCTCACAGAAGTCCTTGGGGAAGGAAAGGCAGCCAGTGGAAGTGGGGAGAGGCCACAGGGTAAAGGAAGCTCCTAGCTGAACTCTGTAATAATTTCACTGAGCACGAACTTCCCAGAGCAGAATCCAAGGAAGGGCAGTAGAGGGGAGTGAACGGAAAGTGCAGATACAAACACAGAAGTCACAGCCAAAGGTGCAGGCAGGCAGGGAGGTAAAGACTAAGAGCCCTGCTTGCTTTATCAGCTGGAAGGCTTTTAGGCTAAGGTCAAGACCTCAGCCTTCTCTCCAGCTGCCTGTATATAAACTCAGTGCAGTTAGAGGGGCATGATAACAGTGAGAATGGCCTTGCTGGCTGGATGGGAGTGGGGCGAGGCATGTTGCTGCCAGCTTTCCCCCACTTCCCTGGTGACCTGTATGATGCAGCAGAGGCAGCCATAATCCCCTTGGGAACATAACTCCATGGGCCCGAGAACCACCCATCCATCCCCCATAGTGGCTGCAGCAAGCCCCGCTCAAGGAGAGTCTGAGTTCAGACCTGCCTAACCCTGTACTCCCCTGATGGCTTGTCTCTATTGGCCCTGGTATCCAAAGACAAAAGACACAATCCCTTGGGAGCTCCACGGCTCTGCCCATCACCTGAGAAACCTGAATACTCATCCTAGCCAATGTAAGGCAAGATTATATACCCCTTCTACACTCTCTTGAAAGTGCCACTTCTGGCTAGAGGGCAACCAACTCAACTCATGACAGAACAACCCTGCTCCTAAGAAAGAGAAAACAACAGCTAATTCCACCATGTGCAACACCCTGACTAACCAGAGGTTCTGAGTCTGTCCACGTGACAACTTCACTGTGAGCATAACCAGCGTTCAAGAAAATCAGTGCACTAAACAAAACTACAACCAAGGACTCCCACAGAGTCCACTTCACTCCCCTGCCACCTCTACCAGAGAAGGTGCTGGTATCCACAGCTGGGAGACCTGAAGATGGATCACATCACAGGACTCTTATAGCACTAGCCTGGATCCTGGTAGCCCCACTGGGTGGCTAGACCCAGAAAAGCAATAACAATGACTGCAGTCTGGCTCTCAGGAAGCCCTATCCCTAGAGAAACAGGGAGAGCACCACATCAAATGATTACTCTGTGGAACCAAAGAACCTGAAGAGCAGCCCTTGAGTTCCAGATCTTTCCACTGAAACAGTCTACCCAAATAAGAAGTAACCAGAAAAGTAATTCTGGTAATGATACAAAACAAGGTTCTATACCCACAAAAGATCACAGTAGCTCTTCAGCAATGGATCCAAACTAAGCAGAAATCTCTGAATTGCCAGAAAAATAATTCAGAGGTTGATTATTAAGCTAAGCAAGGAAGCACCAGAAAAAGGTGAAAAACAATTTTAAAAAATTTGTTTTAAATAAAGGATATGGATGAAAAAGTCCCCAGAGAAATAGATACGGTAAAGAAAAGACAATTACAACTTCTGGAAATAAAAGACACATTTAGAGAAATGCATAACACATTGAAAAGTATCAAAAATAGAATCAAAAAAGTAGAAAAAAAAGCTTCAGAGCTCAAAGACAAAGCCTTCGAATTAACCCAATCCAATAAAGACAAAGAAAAAAGAATTTTAAAAATGAACAAAGCCTCCAAGAAATGTGCGATTATGTTAAATGACCAAACCTAAGAGTAATTGGTGTTCTTGAGGAAGAAGAGCAATCTAAACGTTATGCAAACTTATTTGAGGTAATAATTGAGTAAAACTTCCCTGGTCTTGCTAGAGATCTAGACATCCAAATATAAGAACCTCAAAGAATACCTGAGAAATTCATTACAAAAACATAATCATCTACACACAAAGTCATTAGATTATCTAAAGTCAAGACAGGAAAAAATCTTAGGAGCTGTGAGTCAAAAGCATCAGGTATCCTATAAAAGCAAACCTATCAGATTAACAGCAGATTTCTCAGCAGAAACCATGCAAGCCAGAAAGGATTGGGGTCCTATTTTTAGCCTCCTTAAACAAAATAATTATCAACCAAGAATTCTGTATCCAGTAAAACTAAGCTTCATAAATAAAAGATAAAGCCTTTTTCAGACAAACAACTACTGAGAGAATTTGCAACTACCAAGCCAGCACTAAAAGAATTGCTAAAAGGAGTCCTAAATCTTGAAACAAAACCTCAAAATACACAAAATAGAACCTCCTTAAAGCATAAATATCACAGAACCTGTAAAAAAGTAACACAATTTTAAAAACCTCAAGGTATTCAGGCAACAGCTAGCATGTACCTCACATCTCAATACTAATGTTGAATGTAAATGGCCTAAATGCTCCACTTGAAAGATACAGAATGGGAGGATGGAAAAGAATTTACCAACCAAGTATCTGCTATCTTCAAGAGACTCACCTAAACCAAAAGGACTCACATAAACTTGAAGTAAAGGAGTGGAAAAGAGATATTCCATGCAAATGGATATGAAAAGCGAGCAGGGATAGCTATTATACCATTATACCAGAAAAAAACAGACCTTAAAGTAACAACAGTTAAAAAAGACAGAGACATTATATAATGTAAAAGAATTAGTCCAACAGGAAAACATCACAATCCTAAATGTATATGCACCTAACACTGAAGCTCCCAAATGTATAAAACAATTATTACTAAACCTAAGAAATGAGATAGACAGCCACACAATAATAGTGGGGAACTTCAATACTCCACTGACAGCACTAGACAGGTCATCAAGACAGAAAGTCAACCATGAAACCATGGATTTAAACTAGAACAAATGGACTTAACAGATATTTATAGAATATTCTACCCAACAATTGCAGAATACACATTTTTTTCATCAGCACATGGAACATCCTCCAAGATAAGACCATATGACAGGCTACAAAACACATCTCAATAAATTTAAGAAAAATGAAATTATCTCAAGTACTCTCTCAGACCACAGTGGCATAACACTGGAAATTAACTTCAAAAGGAACCCTCAAAACTATACAAATACATGTGAATTAAATAATCTGTTCCTGAATGATCCTTGGGTCAACAATAAAATCAAGTCTTTTTAATAAAGGCCATTCTGATTGGAAAAAAAAAAAATTACTTGAGCTAGATGATAATACTGGCAGAACCAATCAAAACCTCTGGAATATAGCAAAAGCAGTGGTAAGAGGAAAGTTCACAGTAACAAATGCCTACATCAAAAAGTTTGAAAGGGCACAAATAGACAATTTAAGGTCGCATTTCAAAGAACTAGAGAAACAAGAACAAACCAAACCCAAACCCAGCAGAAGAAAAATAACAAAGATCAGAGCAGAACTAAACAAAATTGAAACAAACAGAAACACAAAAGATAAACAAAAACCTGATTCTTTGAAAAGATTAAAAAAAATTGATACACTATTAGTGAGATTAGCCAAGACAGAAGATCCAAATAAGCTCAATTAGAAATGAAATGAGAGATATTATAACTAATACCACAGAAATACAAAATATAATTCAAGACTACTATGAACACCTTTATTCACATAAACTAGACAACTTAGAGGAGATGGATATTCCTGGAAATATACAACCCTCCTAGATTAAACCAGGAAGAAACAGAAACTATTAAAAAATAATAAGTAGTGAGATTGAAACAGTAATTTTTAAAAAATTGCCACCAAAAAAAAGTCCAGTACCACACTGATCACAGCCAAATTCTATCAGACATTCAAAGAAGAATTACTACCAATCATACTGAAACTATTGCAAAAGACGGAGAAAGATGGAATCCTCCCTAACTCATTCTATGAAGCCATCATTACCCTAATACCAAAACCAGGAAAGGACATAACAAAAAAAGAAAACTACAGACCAATATCCCTGATGAACACAGATACAAAAATATTCTATAGCTAACTGAATTCAACAGCATATCAAAAATGACCAAGCGGGTTTCATACCAGGGATACAGGGTTGGTTTAACATACACAAGGAAATAAATGTAATAATATACCACATAAACAGAAATAAAAACAAAAATCATATGATCGTCTCAATAGATGCAGAAAAAACATTTGACAAAATTTACCATTGCTTTATGATTAAAACCCTCCGCAAAAATTGGCATAGAAGGGATATACCTTAAGGTAATAAAAGTCATCTATGACAAACCCACAGCCAACATTATACTGAATGGGGAAAGGTGGAAAGCATTTCCTCTGTGTACTGGAATAAGACAAGGATGCCCACTTTCACCAATTCTACTAGCAGGAATAATCAGACAAGAGAAAGAAATAAAGGGCATCCAAATTGGTAATGAGCAAGTCAAACTGTTGCTCTTTGCCAGTGATATGATCGTATACCTGGAAAACCCAAGACTCATCCAAAAAGCTCCTACATCTGATAAATGAATTCAGTAAAGTTTCAGATACAAAATCAATGTACATAAATCAGTAGCATTGCTATACACCAATAGTAATCAAGCTGAGAATCAAATCGAGAACTCAACCCCTTTCACAACAGCTGCAATAACATAAAACAAAACAAAATGAAATACTTAGTAATATACCTAACCAAAGAGGTGAAAGATCTCTGCAAGGAAATCTACAAAACTGCTGAAGAAAATCGGAGATGATAAATGAATTCAGTAAAGTTTCAGATACAAAATCAATGTACATAAATCAGTGCATTGCTATACACCAATAGTAATCAAGCTGAGAATCAAATCAAGAACTCAACCCCTTTTACAACAGCTGCAATAAAATAAAATAAAACAAAACAAAATAAAATACTTTTAAAAAATAAATAAATAAAATTAATAAATAAAATAAAAAACAGCATAGTACTAGTATAAAAACAGGCATATAGGACAATGGAATGGAATAGAGAACCCAGAAATAAAGCTAAATACTTACAGCCAACTGATCTTTGAGAAAGCAAACAAAAACATAAAGTGGGAAGGGATACCCTATTCAACAAATGGTGCTGGGATAATTGGCAAGCCACAAGTAAAGGAAGGAAACTGGATCTTCATCTCTCACCTTATATAAAAATCAACTCAAGATGGATCAAAGACTTAAATCTGAGACCTGAAACCATAAAAATTCTAGAAGATAACCTCAGAAAAATTCTCCAAGATATTGGCCTAGGCAAAGAGTTCATGACCAAGAGCCCAAGAACAAATGCAACAAAAACCAAGATAAATAGATGGGACTTAATTAAACTAAAAAGCTCCTGTACAGCAAAAGCAATAAGCAGAGCAAACAATTCATAGTATGGGGAAAAAAATCTTCAGAATCTATAGACCTGACAAAGGACTAATATCCAGAATCTACAAAGAACTCAAACAAATCAGCAAGAAAAAGGCAATCAATCCTACCAAAAGTGGGCTAAGGACATCAATAGAGACAATTCTCAAAAGGAGATATACAAATGGCCAACAAGCACATGGAAAAATTCTCAACATCACTAATCATCAGGGAAATGCAAACCAAAACCACAATGTGATATGACCTTACTCCTGCAAAAATGGCAATAATTAAAAATAAAAATAAAAAAACAATAGATGTTGGCCTGGATGTGGTGAGAAGAAACAGTTTTACACTACTGGTGGGAATGTAAACTAGTACAACCACTTTGGAAAACAATACGTAGATTCCTTGAAGAATTAAAAGTAGAACTACCATTTGATTCAGCAATCCCACTACTGGGTACCTATCCAGACAGAACCAGCCTAAATGCCCATCAGCCAAGTGGGTAAAGAAAATGTGGCACATATATATATAATGGAATACTACTCGGCCATGAAAAGGAATGAAATAATAACATTCACAGCAACCTGGATGAAGTTGGAGACCATTAGTCCAAGTGAAGTAATTCATGAATGGAAAATCAAACATAGTATGTTCTCACAAGTGAGAGCTAAGCTACGAACACATCATGGTATAAGAATGACAGAATAGACTCCGGGGACTTGGGGAAAATGGGTATAAGGTGGGTGAGGGAGAAAAAAAAGAAAAGTAAGAGAAACTGGGAAGGAAGGAAAATACAGCTCTCTGAGAAAAGGGAAAAAAATGTAGGAGTTCTTATCTTGGGTTTATGGACTTGTGAAACTGTATACAAAGTTTTGAGAATGCATATATACATTTTCCAAGATAGAAGGTGCACATTTTAATCAAAAGAAATAGTAACCCCACCTTATCCCCTCAAAAAGTGTTAAGAACTCTGAGGACAAGACTTAATACAGTTACTAGAAACAGATTAGGCATATTAATGTATCTAAAGAAAGGGTATGTCCCCTTGAGAAGTGGAAGCTTTAAAAAAGCAGCTCTACGTACTAGGAAAAGTTTGGCCTTGCGTTTTAAAGAACTACCCAAGGGAGTTAGCACTATGGCACAGGTGGCAGTATGTTGCCCAAGAAACAGGTGTCCCATACTGGAGATGGGTCTTTGGATAATGATAGCTTGATTGCCCTACCCAATGAGGTGCCTCAGTGAACTCCCTTTGCTGTGGTTCCATACCCATCAAGCTATCGTTTTTGATAATGTGGCTTCCCAATTAAATCTGGCTGTAAGTAGAGACTATGGTAATCAGTGAAGAAAAGTAGTTGGGATTCCTCATCACTCCATCTACATATAAGATATGTGTGTGTGTTGGGAGGGGGGGTGTTTGTGACTGTGCAAGAGCATGCACTTGTGTGCATGCACACACACACATTAATGTTAGCCTATAAAACATTTTCCTAAATTGGCTTCCAGCATGTTCCCATTTCCTAATTCTCTTATGCCTACCTGGACAATAGTATCTTGTCTGGTTCTACTCATCATTCCAAACTTAATGTTGGAATGTTCACAGTCTCAGTAGTTGAACTCCTCCCTTTTCTTCCGCTTCCCTCCCCTCTTCTCTTTCTATGCCTACTGCACAGATAATCACACCACATCTCAAGGCTTTACGCACAGTCTATACAGAGGACTCTCAAATGTACATCTCCATCTGCACCTCTCTCCTGTGCTTTGGTCTCACGTATCTAACTGCCTACCTGACATGTCCACTAAGGTGTTCACTAAGCATTTAAACTCAATTTGCCTAAAACTTAACTCCTGATAACTCCCGATCTTCCCTCCCAAAATCTTGTTACTGTTGCATTGTTTACTATCTCAGTAAATTGCAAATTCATTATTCCAGTTGCTCTGGCCAGAAACTTTGGAAACATCATTGACTCTTGTTTCTTTCATCCTCCATCTAATTAGTCAGAAAATCTTATTTATTCTACCTTCTTTAAAATAAATATTCATGCCCGGGTGTGGTGGCTCATGCCTGTAATCCTAACACTTTGGGAGGCCGAGGTGGGCAGATCACTTGAGCTTAGGATTTTGAGATCAGCCTGACCAACATGGCAAAACATTGTCTCTATTAAAAATACAAAATTAGCCGGGCATGGTGGCACATGCCTGTAGTCCCAGCTACTTGGGAGGCTGAAGCAGGAGAATCACTTGAACCCGGGAAGTGGAGGTTGTAGTGAGCTGAGATTGTGCCACTGCACTCCAGCCTGGGCAACAGAGTGAGGTTATGTTACAACATAACATAACATAACATAACATAACATAACATGGCAAAATTAATATCCAGAACCTGATCACACCTCATAAAACAATCTTCACTACTCACCCTAGTCCAAGCCACCATCATCTCCTGCTTGAATCCTGTAGCCTCTTACATGGTCTCCTTGCTTTTACTCTTGTCCCTCTTGTAGCCAGAGTGAGGCTTTAAAACTGACATCAGATCACGCTACTTTTCCACATAAAACCTTCCCATGACTTCCCAATTTAATCCCAGAAAAAGCCAAAGCCTTTACAATTGATTCTAAGATTCTACACAACTGACCTCTCCATGTCTACCCTCCTATTAGCCATCTGACTTCATATACTAATACTACGGTGATCAGCATAATGCAAACCACCTCAAGGTTAGGGTCCTGGCTCTTCACCCGTTAGCTGTGTGCATTCTGTTGCTTGTGTGACAAGTTGCTTAACATCTGTTTCACAGATCCTCATCTGTATTGTCTTACAGGGTTGTTATAAGAATGAAATGAGTTAATACTTGTGAAGTATTTAGAAAAGTATCCAATATATAGAAAGTACTATATAGTATTTGTTAAAGAAAATGCTCTCTCTCCTGCGGCCGTACTGGCCTCTATGCTGGTCTTCAAACATTCCAGGTTAGCCCCCACCTCATGGCCTTTCCATTCTTCCTTCCTCCTCCTGGCATGTTAGTCCCCCAGATGTCTACTTTGTACATGTTCTCACCACCTTCAGGTCTTTTGTGAAAAGTCACCTTCTTGGAGGCTTCTGCTGACCAACCAATTTACAGCTTTGAAACCTCCTAATTCCTGCTTTGTTTTATTCTCCATATCACTGTTATCTAACATACTATATATCTTACTTACTTGTTGTCTGTCTCTCCTACTGGAATTTAAGATTTTTGTTTTTCAATGGTCTATCTCCAATATCTACCACATCATAAGTACTCAATAAATATTTACTGAATGAATCAATATTATAAAATACAACTTTATTACTCTCATGAATTAGAGATGAGGACAGAATTCACCACGTGACATATTCAAATAATCCTCCATTGAACAGGGTTTTTTAATCATTCACGAGACATTGGGTCCAAAAAGTTTTACATGACTATATAAATGAGATAAGAGTAGATGTTTACATTTATTCAGGTCTCTGTTGTTATCTTTCCACCTCTTGAATACTCTTCTAAACTGATTAAAGGGTTAGGATGCTGGCCCTCTCTTTGCCTCAAATTCTATTCTCTAAGAGAGTTCAATTAGCAGGTAGACTACCGATCCAATACACTAGCATTCAATACATTTGTTGGATCTCCTCAACCTTAATCCTTTATTCCCATGTTATACCCTGGGCCTTGCCATCATATAGAATTTCTCCATTTTTGAAATCATAAATGTCTATATTCTACTCAGTCTGCAACCTTCTACCTTTTAACCCTTTTATCCTTAAATCCCCACTATATCTGCTCTTCAAGTTTATTTAGAAATCATAGCCTCTAATTTTTTCCATTTTTTGCTGGTACAGCAGTCTCTACCTGTCTTCTCTTCTTCCCTACCCAGCCTGGCCCCAAGGTCATCACTTGGACCACGTTCTCCTGAGCAACCTCAGCTCCCCTTGCCATAGTGTCCCAATAGTGAAGACAAACACTCTAATCCTGGATCAAGGGTAAAGAACTCATTCACTTACTTACTTACTAGCTAAGCAGTTTTGGGAAAAAAAAAATGCAGAATTTTGTTCCAAATCTAATTTGTGATTTCTAATTTCAATTAGGCTCTGAGCAGTGTTTACCATTTTTAAAAATTAAAATGATACATACAGTGTGCTTGGCACTGTTCTAGATAGTCGCAAATATTAGCTCACTGAATTCTCACACTCACAGTAACACTCAGAAGTAGATACTATTTTTTTTTCACAAATAGGACTTTTTATTTGCCACTATTGTAAGTCTGAGCTTTAAAGATTATTGGACTGGTGGGTCATATCCATCAGCTCGTTTTAGCACCTGTCTCGTCCCTGGTGGCTTTTCCAGAACTACCACCTTCACCATGAAGCTCCACAAGTTTTCCCAATTCAAAACTTCTTCAGCATTTTTACCTTTCTAACGAAGACATCATGGAGAGGATAAATACACTGGCAAGCGTTTTCTATGTCTTTTCCAATGCTGTCTGGAATCAATTTATTAATCACTTCTTTCAAGACATTTGTCTGCACCTCTCAGGTCATCATTTCCATCATCTTCTTCAGGATTTAGCAGACCTGTTGGTGCTGAGCATAAGAGGTCTTCCATATCTGACTGTTGCATTTTTTACTAAAACCAACATAGAACAGATGAAGCAAGTAACCATCAGTAGTCTTGACATCAACATGAGCATCAATCATCGTCCGCCATTTTTTGACCATGGAACACATTTTGTCATGGGTAAGATCCATGCCATGGAAGTTTTGCCCTGAACATCTTCAGTAATCAGCGTGAATTTCCTAAATGCAACTTGATCATTCTGCAACTCAGTATGACACTTCAAACACACTATCCTTGAGGCCATCAGATGCAATTTTGGTTCCTTGGGTCCTGGTGACTAGCGTCTTTCCAGTATTCCTTATATTGAACATAGTAGGTGCTTTCACATCATACCAATCTTTCTTAGAAAACGGATCAACCACTTTCTTCTTGGCTCCCTTTCTGCAGCCTTTTGTAAGGTGCTTGTTTTTGCCAACTGCCGTGGTGCTGCTCAGAGCCAAAAACTGGGCTATATACTATTATTGTCTCTGTTTTATGGATGAAAAAACAAATTAAGGCACAGAAAAATCAAGTGACTTCACAAGGTCACACTGCCAGTAAGCAGTAGAACTTACTAGCTCCAAATCCTGGCAGTCTAGCTATACAGCTCAAGCTTTTATCTCCATGTTCTTCTCCATGTTATAAATGAAAATGAGGTATAGAGAGGTTTAGTAAGTTGCCCAAGGATACCCATTTAAATATTGAGTGCAAAAACTCTGGTTTGAATGCAAGGAGTCTGACTGCAGAATTCATACACAAACCCAATAACCTATAACATCTCCTCAGAACTGAAGCCCTCTGAGAAAATCATGCTCAACAGGTTTTGGGGCTCCCCAACTTCCCATGCCATTCTCCGCAAACTTATCTAGACCCACACTTATCTCTACCTTTCTCCCGCTCTCCTAGTGTTCAGTCATTTGCTATGGACGACATGTTTTCCTATTTCTTCCATCTCTTTCCTGTGTTGTCAATCTTTTTCTATGTTTTATTTTGTTTTTGTTTTTTTTTGAGATGGAGTTTCGCTCCTGTTACCCAAGCTGGAGTGCAATGGCGCGATCTCGGCTCACCGCAGCCTCTGCCTCCTGGATTCAGGCAATTCTCCTGCCTCAGCCTCCTGAGTAGCTGGGACTACAGGCACGTGCCACCATGCCCAGCTAATTTTTGTATTTTTAGTAGAGACGGGGTTTCACCTTGTTGACCAGGATGGTCTCGATCTCTTGACCTCATGATCCACCCGCCTCGGCCTCCCAAAGTGCTGGGATTATAGGCGTGAGCCACCACGCCCGGCCTGTCAATCTTTCTATCTTCACTGGCTCTTATAGTCATGTTCGAGTTTCTTTCATCCTAATAGACGTTACCGTCAAAAAATTTTTTGGTAAGGCCACTCTTTATAGCTCCCTTCACCTGCTCATTCTCTTCTCAATCAGGATCTTCCAAAGAGCAAACCTCACTTTCTCACCTCTTCTCTCATGGTAACTAAGCTTCTGCACCAATAACTCTTCTAAAGCTTTTGTTGCTAACATCTTTAGTGATAATAGCAACTGTAAATTCTTTTAATTTTTTTTTTTTTTTTTGAGACAGTCTTGTTCTGTTGCTCAGGCTAGAGTGCAGTGGCACTACCTTGGCTCACTGCAACCTTCACCTCCCTGGTTCAAGCTACTCTCCTGCCTCAGCCTGCCATGTAGCTAGTTAATTTTTGTATTTTTTAGTAGAGATAGGGCTTTACTATGTTGGTCAGGCTTGTCTCAAACTCCTGACCTAGATGATCCATCCACCTCCCAAAGTGCTGGGATTATAGGCTAAATTCTAATGGATAATTCTTAGTCTTCATCTTTGAAATTCTCTACTCCCTTGGAATCCTTAGATCTATACTCTAATGATTCTTCTCCCATCTCTGTCTCCCTGTTTTAATTCCTCAACTCTGGTCTCTTCCCCAGGGTTTGAACTGAGAGAAGTTTAAAAAAGCTTGATTTAACTTTTTCCCCCTACTATACATGCTTTTTTCTTAATGATCTCCCTGTAGAAAATGCAATTTAAATGGTATTCCCATTTAAATTGCAGTAATCCCATCAGTGGTCATGGCTTTGTTACTCCTTTTTGAAGAGCCGTTCCTCTTGTTCCCTGTTCCTTCTAACTTGTGGTAAAAATGGAAACTGGCTGACCCTACATCTACACAAGGTCAGTCTAAAGGTAAGTATCTGAATTCCAAAGAGACAGGTATCATGGAAGCCTGACCAAAAAGTCTGCTGGATGGAAAAGACAGAGGGCAAGCTGTGTCTCTATATTAGTCATAGGTATGCTAATATATTGTCAAGCAAAATTAAGGAAATGTGGTCTGCTAAAGAAGTTTTGTTCTATTTTAGAACGTGAGAAACGGTGCAGGAGATATGTGGATGCTGAAACACTGAAATTTCAAAGACACTTTAAAGATTTATGGGTATAAAGAATAACTGGTTCTGGATTTTACAAGATGTCTGGCCACTGTAGTCACAGACTGCAAGAGAATGTTTGTGTCCTCTCAAAATTCATATGCTGAAACCTAATTCCCAATGTAATAGTATTAGGAGGTGGGGCTTTTGGGAGGTAATCAGTGGCCGCATAAAAGAGATCCCAGAGAATGAATCAGTAAGGAAGCCCTCACCAGACATGGAATGTGTCAGCACCTTGATCTTGGACTTCCTAGCCTCCAAAACTGACAAATAAATTTCTGTTGTTTATGCTACTAATTCTGTGGTATTTCGTTATAGCAGCCTCAATGGAGTTAGTCATAGATTTACCAGAAAGATGCTGCTATCAAACCCGTCCCCTTGGCCAGAGAGAGAGTGGCTCACATCTGTAATCTCAACACTTTGGGAGCTGAGGTAGGAGGACCACCCGAGCCCAGGAGCTCGAGATCAGACTGGACACCATAGCAAGACCTTGTGTTTAATTTTAAAAAAGCCAAATGTGGTGGCCTGTGCCTGTAGTCCCAGCTATTCAGGAGGCTGAGTATCACAGATCACTCGAGCCCAGGAGTTCAAGGCTACAGAGAGCTATGATTGCACCACTGCACTCCAGCCTCGGCAACAGAGCGAGACTCTGTCTCAAAAAACAAAAAAATCCCATTCTCTCTAACAAATATGATATAGGACAATTTAAGGTTTTATTAAACATGTAATGACAATGTGGTAACCCAGCATAGCAATAAAGCTCTCCTGACCAACTACTGTAATACCACTGGCCACTTTAAAAAAAGAAAATATAAATTTTTTGCAAAACCTTGGCTGTATAGATATAAAAATATGCTTGAATCACATTACTCTGCATTTATTAAGGTGCAAAGAAAAATGAAGTTGCATTAGCTTACATATGGCCTTACTGTCTATATTGTGTAATACTGCAGTGAGACCTAGGGCTGTTTTCTCCATCTATGCAGGGCATACCAAGATCTACAGAGCAAAAGGGCTACGCATGGTTTGACAAGCTGCTTAAACGGGACTTAATGTGGGTAAATGAGGAAAAAAGAAAGGCAATGTCAATACAATAAACGAGCTTTTTATTTCCTTTGTAAGTTGAAGAAAGCACACTCTTGATTATAATAGTAAAAACCACATCAATTGTATAGATAATATGGCACATTTATTGAACTAGACAGTCCTTTGAGGCAAAACCATATGCAAAATAAAATCTTTTCATCTTAATCCTATGTCTGCACTTTTCTATATACAGATGTAACAAACCTCAGTATAATATAACGAGGTGGAAAACCCTAGTATAATTAGTGGTACCTGTGAAAAATACAGTTAGGTTCAGAGTGACAGTAACAGTCAGTTAAGCAACAAGTTGGAAATCCACACCCTCTCAAAGAATCATTTAAATAAAATTGGTATGATCTTCCAATCATTTATAAACCTGGATACTTTGGGCAATAATAAGATCACTTACTAACTGCAACAAACATTACACATCTTTTGTAATTAAATAAAAATACACACAAAAATGTATGGTTTCAGTTCAACAATCTTGATGACAATGCTATGCACTGGCTCATGTGTTGTCCCATTGATTTTTTTTCACTGAATTCATTCACTCATTAAATCCTTATTGAGCTCTTTCTGTAACAGGATGTTATGATGCCAAAGATTTAAGAATTAAATCTTTATTATTATAATAACTCATTTTCTCACACACAGTTATCACAGCCAGCGCACAACAGAAAGAGTCTTCCTGTCTTTCATCACTGGTGGTGGCCTCCAGAAACATACTGTCTGCTGAGGTCTGCCTGCTGAGTGGTAGCCTAAGCTGCACCTGTGGTACAGTGTACACTAAACTGTTTTCTGCTGAGGTGTGCATACAAGGTCTAAATGAAAAAGAGCATGCTCTTCCATCTATCTTAAAGCAAGCACCTATAAAGAGAGACAAAATATAAAGGATGTGGGCTTTTTTCTGTAAGAAAGGTACAATGTCCTATAAAATTTCAAACTGGAAGCAATCATTTCCAGCTTCAGAACAAAGTTTTTGGAACCTATATCTGAGGTTTTTGTTGTTGTTGTTGCTGTTTGTTTTAAAACATTTTATTGTGATATAACTGATATCACAAAAAGCTGTACATATTTTGTTTTGTTTTTAAAGAATGATAGAATACAGACAGATAAGGTTAGGAAGAAAGGCCTTTCCAAGAAGAGGTAATGACATTAATAAGGAAGTCAAAGGGAACAGCTCTGAGGAAACTTGGAAATTTATGAATTCTAGGCCAAAGGATCTATGTAAGATAGCAATGGTCTAGACAGAGACTTTGGATTCAGACTGTGCAAAGTTTTAAATGTTTGTCTGTGAAAAGTTATGAGGAACTCCCCCAGGTTTCTCAGCAAGGGAACAACAAATTACAGCTCTGCTTTTGGGAGTTTAATCTGGTCAGACTGATTGTGGAGGATGTGGTGGGAGGGAAGAATGGTATGGCAATGGGAAGAATCCTACTGAGTGATGAGAGTAAAAGAGAGAAAGTTGCTGGATAAAATTATATATAATTGAAGAAGTCATCAAGCAGGGAGGACCTACCAGGTGCCGTGTGGTAGCCAAGGAACTTTACATATGGTAGGATTTCAAATCTACATAATTTCCCTACAATGTGAGGAGTATTATTAACACGTTGCAGATGAGACAACCGAGGTTTAGGGAGGTCAAAAAACTGCCTGGCATCACACAGTTAAAATGTGGTGGTGGAGCCAGGCCTGGCTGATCCAAATAGTCATCATGCATGGTGTGCTTTCCCACACTTCCTCTTAATGAAGAGCTAGTCAACTTTAAGCTGACAAGTACAATGTTCGTGTGAATGTTTATCCCTATGAACTTGTGTCTCTAAGTTACTGAGTCTGGATGTCTCACAGCTTAGTGGCACAGGAGTAGCTGGAAGGTTGTCAGCCATGGGAAGAGCCAAAGTTGGCCAGGTAACTAGTAGTCATGGTGGGGGGCCAATCTGGCTCTCTCCCCAGGACTGGCAAGGGTTCCAGATAGTCTGGTCCTTGACATCTCCCTTGGGGCTCCACCTTCGCACTGCACAATTACCCTCAGCCCAAGAGACCTCTTCTCTTTTCCAGCAAATTTATGAACTGGCTGCTCAGACCATTCTCCCCACAGGAGGACAGGAATCCAAATCAGGGATTTGAGTAAACAGTTCCATTTCCCTTCACTATTATATTCTCCTGCTTTCCAAAAGGGGTCCAAAGTAACACAGTGAATAAAGAGTAGGCCTTATTCATATAATAAAGTTGAGCAGTCCATGCAAAGTCTCTGTTCATGAGGAGTATGAAGAAAAGTTCATGAGAAGCCCCTTGTTGGATGTATAAAATGAATTATGTCCAATGTTGCTAATTTTAAAACTTCACTGGCACTCTGATTAATATACTAATATACCCACCTTAATACTGCATAATTAATGAGTTATAGATCTCTTTAATAACTCCTTCAAAAGGACAATCTTTTAGAATACAATTATTCCTTGTCCCTTGCAGAAATGGCCCACTATTTCCATATCTCCCACCTTCCCACTTTGTACTTCTGCTACTTCTTGAAGAAAGCACGCTAGCCATAAATCCCAACTAGACCCCTAGATAGCAGTCCCCTGGTCATCCATCAGTGTTAGCTCTCACCACCTCTCCTCTGCCTGCAGGGCTCTGTGCAGGTTGACCTTTCAGCTATAGACTGTGTATAAATAGAATTTCCTACATGCACCTTGGGACTCATGTGTTAAAAGCCCTTGTTTTATACACGGTAATCCTAGTGGCAGTAGCCAAATAGAGACATGGAGATAAATTTACAAGACAGTTTTGCTTCTTTTTCATAATTCATTGAGCCAAACAAGACTGTAAAAATAGCAACAACAAAGAATGATTTATAATTTCTACTCTACATGTCACCGTGGCAAGATATATAAGTGGCTTTCATGAAACAGATTTGAAAGTTAGAAGGCAGTTATCAGCAAATTAACGTGTACTTTGTTTCGGAATTTACCATCATTGTAGTTAGTGCATAGGGTTTGAAATCAGGCTGGCTGGCTGTACATCTTGGTTCTAACACTTGCTAGCTATATAACCTTAAGTTACTTATTTAACCTCTCAACATCCTCATCTATAAAATGGGGCTAACAGCACCTACCCCATTGAGTTATGAGGATTAAATGAGTTAATAAATGTCAAATATTTAAAACTGGTTTTGGCACACAGTAAGCATCCAATGAATGTTGGCTATTATTGCCACCACCTCCACTATCACGTTTAGTAATAACTGAAATTATCAGACCAGGGCCCAAAAATGAATTAAGCATTAAACTAATTTTAGTCCAAATAGGATAACAGCCACTGAAGTAAAACTTGAACACTGATATTTACTTTATATTCATCATCATTACAAAACTAGTTTTTTTAAAAAAAAAAAACGGAAGGCACAATAAAAGTTTAGTCAGTGAGTAAAAGTTTTTGATGGCTAAATAGATGAACTTTGCATGTTGTACTCAAAAGTAAATGAGAATGTGAAGCATTCTGAAAACTAGAAAGTACTGTATTAGAATAGAATATTATTAAAGAGAATAGATTCCACTTTAAAATGTTTTACAAGGTAAGATGTTATTTTATTTTATACTTTCAACCATCTTACTGAAAAATCTGTACCTACCATCTCAAGGAAATGGGATAAGAAGCAACCTAACCAAGGTCATTCAGAGTTCCATCAGTGGAGTTGCCTGCCCTATACTGTAATGAGTCACAGTCAGAACATGAGGATAGGAATGAAGGAGAAACTGAATTCTTGCATGCTGTTTGGTGTATCCGCAAAGAATGCAAAGGATGTAGAAGTGGAAGTTGTAAGAATATCCATGAATTAAATATCAGGGCCAGGCGCAGTAGCTCACACATGTAATCCTACACTTTGGGAGGCCAAGGCAGGCGGATCACGAGGTCAGGAGTTCGAGACCAGCCTGACCAACATGGTGACTGACACCCCATCTCTACGAAAAATACGAAAATTAGCCACGTGTGGTGGCGCACGCCTGTAATCCCAGCTACTCAGGAGACTGAGATAGGAGAATCGCTTGAACCTGGGAGGCAGAGGTTGCAGTTGGCTGAGATCATGCCACTGCACTCCAACCTGGGCAACAGAGCAAGACTCCATCTCAAAAAAAAAAAATCAGATTGGCTTCCCTCTGCTTTTTAGAAGGCAAAGGGAAAAAAAAGTTTCTTAGCCAACCAGAAGTAAGTTCAATTAGAACTTTCTTAATTAGAAATGGAGGAGTAGCTCAAGATAAACAAGGAAGATTTTGTGGCAAGAAAAAAGAAAGCTACAGATGAATTTTGGTTCAAGAGTAGAAACCTAACAGAACTCAGGTGATAGGTCGGTGCAAAGACCTACAAATGACCTTGCTATGCTCAGTAAGCAGAGAAGTTAAGAAAATCTGTGAAGTCTCTGAAGTGGAGAAAAAAAGATAGGATATTGTTAAGAAATGGTAGACAGAAAACTGTAAATGCCTGAGCAGAGTTAAATTAAGTCAAGCTGGAGTCAGCATATCATCTCTGTGATTATAAATTATCTCTTGGCATCTAGGGTCTCACACTGTGGCTGAGTAGCTTCTACCCTAAAGGAGTAAATTTCTTTGCGGAAATTTAGAAGGAAGATTTAGGCCTCCTGTTGTAATATTCAGAAGAGAAACTCTTGAACTCCTGAATCGTGGCAGCAGAATACGGTCAAGCAAAGAACTAAAATAAGTGTTCTCTGTGAGGAGGCTAGAGGCTGGGTTAGTTACAACAGTGAGAGAGTGAATCCAAAGCATTATCTTTGTGCACGAAGACCTGCATGTTAGGCAGAAATAAGCCGTAAAAAACAAAGGAGGCAAGAAAATGAAAGAAAGTTGTTTGGCTGCTATTACTTCATGTACTCTCACGTAGCTTAAGAGCAATAGAACACTGTATTTTAGTTACAAAATACATAAAAATCGAAGTAAATACTCTCAAACCACTCATTTACAGTGCAGCTCCTTAAAAATAATCCAGCCATCATATGTGGTCCTGATCAACAAACTTACATGGATATTTACAGAAGCCGCGGTATTTTTCAAACTACACCTTAAGAAATCCAAAACTGTGTGGTACCATCTCGGGAGCCCCTGAGTTGTGAAGTAAGTTGGCGGAGGGTGGGGGGGTTTGGGTGGTGATGGGGGAGAGGGAAATCAAACAAGCAGAGCTAAAAGTACTCCTCTGCTTCTTAAATCAGAAAAGCTTTGCTTTTATCTGTTTTATAAAACAGGGATTCATGTAAGATTTCATTTGATAAAAGATACTCTTGCTAAAGTGGGAAAAGCATAGGCAAGACTAGGTTTGAACTTTGTCACTTGCTATCTATTACTCTGTAACTTGGGAAAGTTACCTAACCTCTCTGAACCTTAGTTTCCTCTTCCATAAAATGGGAAGAATAATATTTACAAATGGTTGTGTGACTAAGATAAAGTATGCATAGCACATACCATGAGGCTTTAGCACATAGCAGGAACGAGCTATTAGTTCCTTTTCTGAAAGACACGAAATATAGATACAGGATAGACAGACAGGCAGATGGGTTTTGGGTTGGTTTTTTTTTTTGTTTTTCAGACAGGATCTTACTGTGAAGTGACGCAGTCACTACTTACTGCAGCCTTCTGCGGCTCAGGTGATTTTCCTACCTCAGTCTCCTGACTAGCTGGGACTACTGGCATATGCCACTAAGCCTGGCTAATTTTTTGTATTTTTATAGAGAGAAGGACTCACTATGTTGCCCAAGCTGGTCTCGAACTCCTGATCTCAAGAAATACACCTGCTTTGGCCTCCAAAGTGCTGGGATTACAGGCGTCAGCCACCGTGCTTGGCCAATAGATGCTTAAATAAACAAATTTGTATAAATATAGTTATGTAAAAAATATATGTATTTGTGTGTGTGCATACATATATTTTTAACAGCTTCTATAGACAACTTTTCCATAACTTGCAGTCATTCAAAAGATACACTGAGAAAGAATTTGGGGGTCAGCAGCATCACTCTCTTCGAAATTTCCAGGCCGTGGCTGCCATAGTTTCTGCTAGCATAAATCCTCAGCATTCAGCTACTGTTCTTCCTCTGTATTTTCAACAGTTACTATCAGTAGTTTTCATTAGCTGCTCAAGCTATTTTTCAAACAATTTAATTATTATCATTTATAATAAAGTAGGTCAGTTCACAAAAGCAACCAACCACAGAGCACTTTAAACAAATAGACACACCAACTGAGATTAAAAGGAGCTTGAGAGTGGATCCGCACACCTTTATTTGCCACGGAGAGATGAAGTAACGTCATCAAACTGGCAGAGTAATCAACTAGCAAAATCCCCAGATGGCTGCTGCAGCTCTTGAACACATACCATGCTGATTAGCTCATGCTGCCTGTTGCAAGGACAATACATGGCAGGGAAAAGCTAAAAGTCAGTGGGAAAACTACCCCAATTTAATGTCATTAACATTGCTGAAACCTACACTAACAAACACTAATTGCAAAATGTGGAAGGAAATGCCTGCATTAAATTTTACCATCCTAATTCCACCATTGTGTGACATTGGGCAAGTTACTTAACTAAAGTCCATTTCTTCACGTTTGAAATAAGGTGCTAATACCTGCCTTAAGGCCTTGTTATGAACAACATCTCTTCGTGGTATTCTTGCCAAAAATCCATAACCTGAGTCTAATCACAAAGAAAAATCAAACAAACCTAAATTGAGAGACATTCTGCAAAATAACTGACCAGTTCTCTTCAAAAGTGCCAAGGTCATGAAAGGGAGAAAGTGTATAGATTAGAAAAGACATGACAGCTAAATGCAATGTGGGATCTTGGATTTGATCTTGGACTAAGAAAAGGGATAGTGAAAAAAACTAGTGAAATTTGAACTAAGTTAACTAAATTAATACTATTGCACCATATTAGTTTTTTGATTTTGATAACTGTATTATAATTATTCAAGACAAAGGTTGGCAAAGAGTATACGGAAATTCTCTGTACCAATTTTGCAACTCTGTAAATCTAAAATTATTTTTAAATTTAAAAATTTAAGTCTTGTGAGAACTAAATACAGGGTCAAAAATTTTAAACCATGCTTATTTTTTGGAAGGCAAAATTCTTCATCTAACGGCTATACTTAGCAATCATTAACAGCAAGAACATTATGTGAATACTGGTCAAACCCAGGCTAGGAACCGCTAATAATGAAGCATGTTCAACTGCAATAAAATGTGGACAGTTTATTATACTTCAACTGAATGATAACAAATATCTTTGCAAACATCTATTAACCATCAATATTTCACTCTTTGCACAATACAATCATGACTTATGCTTAAAGAAGTATGGATTCTGTGTTTGGCCAATGATGACAGGCTTGAATTTACCTATTACCATCAACATTTAAACGTAACATGTCAGATCTTAATTCCTCTGACTCCGCCCATCTTGTCAGATTTCAACAGTTTTCTGTCAGGCAACACCTGGCAAAATAAACGGTTTTCATATAAACTGTAGACATCCCATAATGAGTATGGAGTGACGTACTGTTATTCTTGTTACTCTCTATTTTTTATTTTGAACTTGAGTTTACATCAGGCCTTGAGAGGTAAAAGCCTGCATCTGAGATAAGCAAAGAGAACCCATGCCAAGCTTTTTACCCAAGATTTTGTTTTTAAAAAAGAAAACACTAAAAACCATCAAAACAACCCTAGGAATCACAATACTTTATTAGTTGCAGTTTCTAACATAGCACTGCTATGGCTCCTTCACTTTTGCTTTCCACCTCAGGAAGTAAGTTCACAGCCAAAACTAATAAAAAGTAACTTCGCTATTTCTTGGTTTTTGATAGAACCATTCATATAACAAATACACATTTTTTCCCATTATGCTATCCTCTTGCAAAATAATTTTTGTTTTCTACAAAGCTTATGAGATATCATAAAAATGTCTAATGCATCTGGTTTAAGAATCCAATGCTTCTTTCACATATTTCTGCATCTGTTCACAAAATCCCTTTAACTTCAAAGGAAGCTTTTCAAGAGAAAAAGAAGATACATACAGGAAAAGTGGCCATAAATTTTTAGTAGTCCTTTTCTAAGGTCATTTTAATAACAGTACTATGGAACAAGTATCTTCCTCAGAAACCTAAAATATCACAAATGGTATTAATGACTAAAGATTTGTTTAAAGATTTATGATTTCAAAACTTTTTTCTGGTTATAAAAGTGTATATCTTCAATTTAGACATGTGAAAAATATGGAATGCTATAAAAGGAAACAAATAACTTTTAATCCATTATTCAGGAAGGCCAAAGCAAAATAGAAAAGTTAAAAATGTTTGTTCCCTTCCAGTCTTTTTATGTATATGTTTATATAAATATTTATATATAAACATAATATTGTAATAACACTATGAACACAATTTTGTATCTTTTCAAAAGACCACATTAATCTTTCAAACCATCATTTTCAATGACTAAAATTACATGTAGATTTATACTTTAGAAAAATATTCTCACATTTAATTCTTATTCTACTCAAAGCTAAATTAAAGGTTTAGAAACATTCATCTGTACTGGAAATTCTACATCTTGAAACAATTTACATTAATAATTAACTTTTATAGCCCTATTCATAAATGCCACTAAAACAACAGTAAAGATTTAAGAATTTTTTTTTCTTTAGCATTTATACTGACTTGGTGTCTGAAACTTCCCTGGGCCGACGGTCATTAGCAGGCTCTAGTATTTCTTTTCTCTTCGATTCACTTTCTCAAGACATCGTCAATTCTTTAGTATGGAATAAGGGGAAGTTTGGATCCAAGGTGTACTTTGATAGCATAGATGTTAATGTGTTATTAATTATAAATAATCAACTAATTCTGATTCTGCAGAATCAAATGCTCAAATTTCAAGGAGAGGAATTTTTGATGGATTTATCTAATTTTGCTGCTGAGATTTAAAGTAACATTTGAATAATTATTTGTTGACAAGGAAATTTCTGGTACATATTAATATATTGGCTTATAAGAATGTGTGAGGCTCACAACAATAAAGAAAACGAAAGTTCAAAAAATTTATGACATAAATAGAAAAATAACTTGAACTTAAATCTTGGTTTTCATAATTACTCCCATTGGCTTTGTTTTGGCTTCATAATCATGGAACTATAGATTTCCCAGAGGTTGAAGGAACATTAACATGTCAATCAGTCCAACTCTTCCTCCACCCAATAAGCACAAAAAAAAAAAAAAAAAAAAAAAAAAAAAAAAA
>NW_016107347.1:628889-630403 GCF_001604975.1 Cebus imitator | reverse complement strand
AAAAAAAAAAAAAAAAAAAAAAAAAAAAAAAAGACCCAGAGAGATTGTGAGCTGTCACACAGCTATCAAGTGGGGGACCAAACCCTGGAGCTCTGGACTACCTTCCTCTAGTGCTCTTTTCAACACACCAGTTACAAGAGGTGTGACATCCTCACACCTCCGTATGGTGACAATGAATACGCAAAAGATGCCAGGAAATTACCTAATAAAATCACATTATCTCGTTTCTCTCTCGTTCCCAGAAGTTATGTCCTGTAGACAACGTATGTCAAAGTGCTTACCGAGACTGCACTTGGAAGACGTTTGGTAAAAGTCCGAATAACGGAAAGGGTATCCCCTCCCCCCGACATTTTTGCCATGAGGGTAAAATTCCAATTATTTAAGACCATTAGACCAGGCCGCGACGTGGTCTCCGTCCCGCGAGACTCATGGTAACGGCAATGCTGTCAAGCGCAGGACAGGACAAACAGGGGCAGCTTGCTATCACTTTCACAGCCGCCTAGATACAGTGCTGTGGGGCCACGAGAAGCAAGCGGAATGGACGATGCAGACACTTGCTCAGGTACCACACTGCCAAGCTGCTGAGCCGCCCACTGCCTAACAAGACTTCTCTCATCTCTCCGACGGCCCCCTGGTTTGCTGTTAGGGTAAGGAGGGTAAAAGCTGTAACAAGACCACGAGAAGAAGAGCAGTCTCTAAAACCCCGGTTTCTGAAAACATCACGCCCGAGGTTGGCTCACCGCGTTGCCCAGCAACAGCGGCGGCGATCAGCTCCCAGGACGGGAGGCAGAAGCAAGAGGTCAGCAAGCGGAGACAAGAGGGCAGGGACCGGCGCGCTTTTTTCACCAAGGGAGCTTTACGTCATCACGTATTCTTGCAACGTCACTACGCTCTGAATAGGAGGGCAGTCATAGGCGAGTAGACCTTAGGCGACAGAACGCAAGTAGCTTCCCTAAGAAGCGAGAGGAGAAAAATAAATAGAAGGCAGTGGGATGAGAAGAACCTCGCGGGATGGGAAGCCGCCGAGGGAAGGGCCAGCCTTAGTTACCTGGGGAGTGGGAGAAGCTGCGGATCCTTTATGAAGTGCCCGGATGAAGCTCCAGCAACCACGCGCTTTCCGCGCTGAGTGCAGCGCCATCTTGAAAGGGGCGGAACCGTCTTCTTCGGAATGACGTCGGTTCAGAGAGCCAATCCCAGTCTCGCGACACCTGCTTGATGGGCGCGGCCTGGGCCTCCCGGCTGGCCGCTCAGCGCCTGTCAGGCTGAGTGCCATTTTTGCGGAGCAGGTGGGACAGCAACAGGGTGGGGCTTCAGTGTTTTTCTCTGGGTTCCTTGTCTGGAAGGAGAGAATCTTGGGTATTGTTAGAAGCCGCGCTTTAAACTGGGAAGAAAGTCAACTAGGCTGCCTTTCTGATCCTATCCCAAGGCAACCTTTAAAAAGTTCGTTTAGGAACTCCCAGTTCTCTTGGAGGGCAATAAAAATGGTCTTTTGAGACATATGTGGCCCATTTCCT
>NW_016107347.1:603507-623791 GCF_001604975.1 Cebus imitator | reverse complement strand
GTAGTGCAATGGCGCGATTTCGGCTCACTGCGACCTCCCCCTCCCGGGCTCAAGCGATTCTCCTGCTTCAGCCTCCTGAGTACCTGGGACCACAAGCATGGGCCACCAAGCCCGGCTAATTTTTGTTTTTGGTAGAGGCAGAGTTTCACTATGTTGCCCAGCCTGTCTCAAACTCCTGAGCTCAAGCCAAGCCATCCGCCTAGGCCTCCCAAAGGGACGGGATTAGAGGCATGCGCCACCGCGCTGGGCTTCTGTGTCCTTATTTCATTTGTCCTGTAAACTTTGTTGAACCCTACCATAATGTGCTCAGCACTGAAGGTACGAAGATACCTTCAGGATGTATACAGTCTAATAGAGTAGCAGATAAATAAATGGTGTACACTTAATAGGTGTTAAAGAAGCAAGCACCAAGTTTTGAGGAGTGGTTAGAACTGTGGTGCTTCAACGTAGTTTAGGGAAGGCTGCAGGAAGGTTATACCTGATGGAAGAAATTACTTTGGGATTCTGAGAAGGTTTAATACACCTCTTCTGCTTCTGTTAATTCACCTGAAAAATCTGCTAGACAGATTACGAGTGTTTCAGTAAAAAATATAACTGGAAGAAATTCATGACAATTCCTTCGTATGATTTGTTGTAATTTATCTATCCAGCTACTGAAAATTACCAAGGACAGGTAGGAGATAAAAGATACCTATAAAGGAGCTGAAATCTAGCAGAGTAAAACAAAACAGTAAATTAAAACCATATAGTAATAATCTTTATATATATATATATATATTCTATTGCACTTCAGGTTCTGGGGTACATGTGAAGAACATGCAGGATTGTTGCATAGGTACACACATGGCAATGTGGTTTGCTGCCTCAATCCCCATCACCTATATCTGGCATGTCTCCCCATGTTATCCCTCCCCAAATCCCTACCACCCGCTGTCCCTCCCCTAGTCCCCATCAACAGGCCCCAGTGTGTGATGCTTCCCTCCCTGTGTCCATGTGTTCTCGTTGTTCAACACCCGCCTGTGAGTGAGAACATGCGTTTTTCTGTTCTTTTTTTTTTTTTTTTTTTTTTTTTGACAGAGTTTCACCCTTGTTACCCAGGCTGGAGTGCAATGGCGCGATCTCGGCTCACCGCAACCTCCGCCTCCTGGGTTCAGGCAATTCTCCTGCCTCAGCCTCCTGAGTAGCTGGGATTACAGGCATGCGCCACCATGCCCAGCTAATTTTTTGTGTTTTTAGTAGAGACGGGGTTTCACCATGTTGACCAGGATGGTCTTGATCTCTTGACCTCGTGATCCACCCGCCTCAGCCTCCCACAGTGCTGGGATTACAGGCTTGAGCCACCGCGCCCGGCCCGTTTTTCTGTGCTTATGTCGGTTTGCTGAGAAAAGATGGTTTCCAGATTCATCCATGTCCCTACAAAGGACAGGACCTCATTGTTTTTTATGGCTGCTTAGTATTCCGTGGTGTATATGGGCGACATATTCCCTGTCCAGTCTATCATTGATGGGCATTTGGGTTGGTTCCAGTCTTTGCTGTTGTAAATAATGCCGCAGTGAATATATGTGTGCATATGTCCTTATGATAGAACGATTTATAATCATTTGGATATATACCCGTAATGGGATTGCTGGGTCAAATACAATTTCTATTTCTAGGCCCTTGAGGAATCGCCATACTGTCTTCCACAATGGTTGAACTAATTTACACTCCCACCACCAGTGTAAAAGTGTACCTATTTCTCCACATCCATTACAGCATCTGTTGTCTCCAGATTTTTTAATGATCGCCATTCTAAATGACGTGAGATGGTATCTCAATGTGGTTTTGATTTGCATTTCTCTAATAACCAGTGATGATGAGCATTTTTTCATCTTTGTTGGCTTCATCTGTGTCTTCTTATGAACAGTGTCTGTTCATATCCTTCGCTCACTTTTGAATGAGTTTGTTTGTTTGTTTCTTGTAAATCTGTTTTAGTTCTTTGTAGATTCCAGGTATTAGCCCTTTGTCATATGGGTAGATGGCAAAATTTTTTTCCTATTCTGTTGGTTGCCAGTTCACTGTAATGATTGTCTCCTTTTCTCTGCAGAACCTCTGGAGTTTAATTAGATCCCATTTGTCTATTTTGGCTTTTGTTGTCGTTGCTTTTGGTGTTTTAGCCATGAAGTCCTTGCCTATGCCTATGTCCTGAATGGTTTTGCATATGTTTTCTTCTAGGGTTTTATGGTGTTAGGTCTTATGCTTAAGTCTTTAATCCATCTGGAGTTAATTTTAGTGTAAGGTGTCAAAAAGGGGTCCAGTTTCTGCTTTCTGCACATGGCTAGCCAGTTTTCCCAACATGATTTATTGAACAGGGAATTCTTTCCCCATTGCTTGTTTTTGTGAGGTTTGTCAAAGATCAGATGGTTGTAGATGTGGTGGCATTGCCTCCGAGGCCTCTGTTCTGTTCCAACGGTCTATATCTCTGTTTTGGTACCAGTACCATGTTGTTTTGATTACTGTAGCCTGGTAGTATAGTTTGAAGTCAGGTTGCATGATGCCTCCAGCTTTGTTCTTTCTGCTTAGAATTCACTTGGCTATATGGGCTCTCTTTTGGTTCCATCTGAAGTTTGAAGTGGCTTTTTCCAGTTCTGTGAAGAAGGTCATTGGTAGCTTGATGGGGATAGCATTGAATCTGTAAATTACTTTGGGCAGTATGGCCATTTTCACAATGTTGATTCTTCCTAACACTGAGCATGGAATGTTTCTCCATCTGTTTGTGTCCTCTCTTATTTCATTGATCAGTGGTTTCTAGTTCTCCTTGAAGAGATCGTTTACATCCTTTGTTAGTTGTATTCCTAGGTATTTTATTCTCTTTGTAGCAATTGTGAATGGCAGTTCATTCTTGATTTGGCTCTCTTTAAGTCTATTATTGGTGTATAGGAATGCTTGTGATTTCTGCACATTGCTTTTGTATCCTGAGACTTTGCTGAAGTCGCTTATCAGTTTCAGGAGATTTTGGGCTAAGACAGACGACGGGGTCTTCTAAATTTACAATCATGTTGTCTGCAAATAGAGACAACTTGACTTCCTCCTTTCCTAATTGAATACCCTTTATTTCTTTTTCTTGCCTATTTGCTCTAGCTAGAACTTCCAATACTATATTGAATAGGAGTAGTGAGAGAGGGCATCCTTGTCTAGTGCCAGATTTCAAAGGGAATGCTTCTAATTTTTGTCCATTCAGTATGATATTGCTGTGGGTTTGTCATAAATAGCTTTTATTATTTTGAGATACATTTCATTAATTCCTAGTTTATTGAGAGTTTTTAGCATAAAAGGCTGTTGAATTTTGTTGAAGGCCTTCTCTGCATCTATTGAGATAATCATGTGTTTTTTTTCTTTGGTTCTGTTTATGTGGTGGATTATGTTTATATAGACTCAAGTATGTTGAACCAGCTTTGCATCCCCAGGATGAAGCCTACTTGATCGTTACGGATAAGTTTTTTGATATGCTGTTGCAATCAGTTTTCCTGTATTTTATTGAAGATTTTTACATCTATGTTCATCACGGATATTGGCCTCAAGTTTTCTTTTCTTGTTGAGTCTCTGCCAGGTTTTGGTATCAGGATGATGTTGGTCTCATAAAATGATTTAGGAAGGATTTCCTCTTTTTGGATTGTTTGGAATAGTTTCTGAAGAAGTGGTACCAGCTTGTCTTTGTACATCTGGTAGAATTCGGCTGTGAACCCATTTGGACCTGGACTTTTTTTAGTTGGTAGACTGTTAATTGCTGACTCAACTTTAGCCCTTGTTATTGGTCTATTCAGTTTCAACTTCTTCCTGGTTTAGACTTGGGAGGATGCAAGTGTCCAGGAATTTATCCATTTCTTCCAGGTTTGCTGATTTATATGTGTAGAGTTGTTTGTAGTAATCTCTGATGGTAGTTTGTATTTCTGTGGAATTGGTGGTGATATCCCCTTTATTGTTTTTTATTGCATCTATTTGATTCTTCTCCCTTTTCTTTTTTATTTTTGTGGCTAGTCATCTATTTTGTTGATCTTTTCAAAACACCAACTCCTGGATTTATTAATTTTTTGGCGAGTTTTTTTTTGTCTCTATCTCCTTCAGTTCTGCTCTGATCTTAGTTATTTCTTATCTTCTGCTACTTTTTGAGTTTTTTGATCTTGTTCCTCTGGCTCCTTCAATTTTTATGATAGGATGTTGATTTTAGATCTTTCCTCACATCTCATGTGGGCATTTATTGCTATAAATTTCCCTCCAGACACTGCCTTAAATGTGTCCCAGAGATTCTGGTACGTTGTGTCTTCATTCTCATTGGTTTCAAAGAACACTTTTATTTCTGCCTTCATTTCATTGTTTATCCAGTCAACGTTAAAGAGCCAGTTGTTCATTTTCCATGAAGTTGTGCGGTTCTGAGTTAGTTTCTTAATCCTGAGTTCTAATTTGATTGCCCTGTGGTCTGAAAGACTGTTTGTTATGATTTCCATTCTTTTACATTTGCTGAGGAGTGATTTACTGCCAATATGCGGTCAATTTTAGAGTAGGTGTTATGTGGTGCTGACAAAAATATATATTCTGTGGATTTCGGGTGGAGATTTCTGTAAATGTCTGTTAGGTTTGCTTGGTCCAGATCTGAGTTCAAGTCCTGAATATCCTTGTTAATTTTCTTTCTCATTGATCTGTCTAATGTTGACAGTGAAGTGTTAAAATCTCCCACAATTATTATGTGGGAGTCTAAAGCTCTTTGTAGGTCCTTAAGAACTTGCTTTATATATCTGGGTGCTCCTGTATGGGGTGCATATATATTTAGGATCCTTAGCTGTTCTTGTTGCATTGACCTTTTTACCATTATGTAATGCCCTTCTTTGTCTCTTTTGATCTTTATTGGTTTAAAGTCTATTTTATCAGAGACTAGGATTTGAACTCCTGCTCCTTTTTTGCTTACCATTTGCTTGGTAAATCTTCCTCCATCCCTTTATTTGGAGTCTATGTGTGTCTTTGCATGTGAGATGGGTTTCCTGGATACAGCACACCAATGGGGTTTAACTTTTTATACAGTTTGCCAGTCTGTGTCTTTTGATTGGGGCATTTAGCCCATTTACATTTAAGGTTAATATTGTTATGTGTGCATTTGATCCTGCCATTTTGATGCTAGCTTGTTGTTTTGCTCATTAGTTGACACAGTTTCTTCATTGTGTCAATGCACTTTACCATTTGACAGGTTTTTGGAGTGGCTGATACTGGTTGTTTCTTTCTATGTTTAGTGCTTCCTTCAGGAGCTCTTGTAAGGCAGTCCTGGTGGTGATGAAATCTCTCAGCAATTGCTTGTTCATAAAGGATTTTATATATCCTTCTCTTATGCAGCTTAGTTTGGCTGGATATAGTTCTTTTCATTAATTATGTTGAATATTGGCCCCCACTCTCTTCTGGTTTATAGGGTTTCTGCCAAGAGATCTACTGTGAGTCTGATGGGCTTCCATTTATGGGTAATGTGACCTTTCTCTCTGGCTGCCCTTAACATTTTTTCGTTCATTTCAACCCTGGTGAATCTGACATGTGTAATAGTGGACTGTCTCTGTAATGGCGGACTGTCTCTGTAATGGCGGACTCTCTCAGTAATGGCAGACTGTCTCGGTAATGGCGGACTGCCTTGGTAATGGTGGACTGCCTCAGTAATGGTAGACCGCTTCAGTAATGGCGGACTGCCTTGGTAGTGGACTGCCCCAGTAATGGCAGACGCCCTTCCTCCCACAGAGCTGGACTGTCCCAGGTCCAGTTGTGCTTGCTGTGAAACTCTCAGTCCAGAGCATTTCAGATTGCTGGGTTTTGTGGGGGTAGGACCTGCTGAGCCAGATCACCTGGCTCCCTGTTTCAGCCCCCTCTTTTTTGGTTGAATGGGCGACTCTGTCTCCGAGGCATTCCAGGTGCCAGTTGAAACTGTGCCCAGAGTTTTTGTGGGGAGGCCCACTGCGCCAGCTGAAACAGCTGTGCTAGAGACTTGTGGCACTTTTCCACCAGGAATCTCCTGGTCTGTGGGCAGTAAAAATTCGTTTGGAAATGCAGTGATCACCTACCCTCTGCGTTCTCACTGGGAATTGCACTCCAGAGCTGTTCCTATTCAGCCATCTTGGATTGTCCTCCAACAACTAATCCATATAGTAAAACCTTGTAAGTATACAAAGTACTGGTGAAGTTCAAGTATAACTGGTGTAATTTAGAAGTAAGTGGGAAAAGGATGATGGAAAAAAACCTAGGAAATCAAGTTACAGTCTTCAACAAAACTGATAAGTTCGGTTTGGCTGTTAAATTTGAGGTGCTTGTAGTACTTCCAGTGCGATGCCCATTAAATAGATACATGGGTCTGGGGCTCAGAAAAGGTTTGAACTACAAAACAGATGGTAATTGAAACCAAGGAAAACCTTGAGACCACCAGATAGAGTTTGTGGAATAAAAGTAGCCAGATGATGGAAATAAAGGAGCCAAGAGATGTTGTAGAACTCAAAGAATGTGTTATTACTGAGACCCTGGAAACAGACCTTGCCAGGGAAAGGGGGATATATGTTATCCCTTGTAAAATGCAGTTTAATAAATGCCTTATATATTTATTACTCATACATAGAGCAAAGCATTATAGTACAGTTTTTTACACATATTTTATTAATTAGATTATATGACCTTAGGAATTAGCAAGATTAGATTTCTGACATCCTTAGCCATCTAGATAGCAAGATTAAACCTAGCAATAAGACTTTTGTACCAAAAGCTGTCAAAGAGCGTACGTACTTTATTTCTTCAAGAAGTAGTTCTTAGTCTTATCTGCAGACTCCTGCAACCAATATTTTCATGGGTGATATTTCCAAGACACAGTCCCACTAGAAAAGGTGGGGATTTTAGACCACAAGTTTGATAATGTTAGTATCCTAATTTTTAAAATAAAAATATTTGCTAGTTTTTCGACTTTGTTAAAAATAATAAATTGTGTTTTGCAGCATGGTGGTGACTTGGAAGCTCTCAGGTGTCACTCAGCCAGCCTTTCTTCTTGGACAAGGACTATAGTTTATATTTCCAACATCTCCCCCAGCACCTAGAAGAGTCTTTTGTGCAAAGCAGGACCGCTTTTAAAAGTAAATTGGATTTTAACAAATTACACAGCTTATCTTCAGAGATTGATAAGCTTTTAACAGCCAGAAGGAACAGTTAACAGAAAAGACACAGGATATATTAAAAATGAACCAGTTCTATTTTTGTGCTTTTTCACAGTAAGCATTTTGGCGTTGGGGAAAGTATGACTAAAAAGCTCACCATCTTCTAAGAGGAGGAGTATATTCAGCTCAGCATATTTAACTTATTTTAATAAGTTTTTAATAATGGTAACTGACTGCTCAGGGAAAGATATTTTATTCAATGTATCTTTAAAGAAAAAACCTATAATATACTTTTGAAATACTTTCATACAAAATGGTTAACATTTAAAAGTGTATATATATCATGAGCTGGGCATGCTGTCTCATACCTGTCATCCCAGCACTTTGGGAGGCCAGGCTGTGTAGATCTCTTGAGGTCAAGAGTTCAATACCAGCCTAGCCAACATGGTAAAACCCCATCTATATGAAAAATACAAAAATTAATTGGGCATGGTGGCGTGTGCCTATAGTCCCAGCTACTCGGGAGGCTGAGACATGAGAGTTGCTTGAACCCGGGAGGCAGAGGTTGCAGGGAGCCGAGCTCGAGGCACTGCATTCCGCTTTGGGTGACAGAGTGAGACTGACTGTCTCAAAAAACAACAACAACAACAAGAGTGTGCATTATGCAGTTGGTTATATGGAAAATTCACCTGTAGCACACTTCATTTTCCAACAGTGGTGTTTACATGAAACACCACTGTATTTAATGACAGTATTTTACCATTGCTATCATTTGAGTAAGCAAAATTACTTCAGAAAAGTGAGATATAAATACTGTATTGAAAGAACTTTAGTAAAGAGAATATAAATGTTGTATTGAAAGCAGACTTTAAACATACCTAAGATTAAAAATTTTATAGTTCTGTTCTTACAGCATGAACTATATGTCTATGTATGTTCATGCTTACAATTTTCAACACTTGTTTAAATTTTGGTTTCTCATCAACACTTTTATTTTATAGTAAGTTCTGGTGATTTTGTTCCCTTCTTAACATTCCCTGCAAATCCTTTCTTGCTAGAAACAACAGATTAAAACCAGACTGGCGGTTGGGAAATGGTTTCTATTGCAACCATGTGTGTCAGAAGAAAGGATTAGGTTTCCTTGTCCAAGAACATCAAGGGGAACCTCCACCTCTGCAGACACACCTCTGTTCCTTAGTAATGGAGAGTTTATACCTAGTTAGATTTAGATGGGATAAGGGAAGAGTTTAAATCCATTTTTAGCTCAAGAAGTATAATCAGCCCTCAAGTCTCAAAGTATCCAATTTTGTTTCTCTAATTTAATTCTAAGTGTCAGGTTGGTATTAGATGCTGATCAAGGTAATGGAGAGTTGCCCTACACATTTATTCACTTAAAGAAGAATTTTGCAGACAGCAAAGACTAGATGGCATTTGTATTCAAAACTTAAAGCACAATTCATTCACCCCGACCTTTCACTGATATTGAATATTGAATATGTTTTTTCAAATATAGAAGAGATTCCATAATAAAAGCAAGCCCCTCTCTTTATAATTATGGGGGTGAAGCTACAGTTCTCTGGCCGTACCATCTTATGCTGGCCCTATTATAAGGAGCCATATTAAAGTGAGGCAGATCCTACTCTTGAGTGAGATAACCTCCAAGAGCCATTAAAGTATATGGGAAACTGTAATAATTATTGTTCTTTTTTTTACCTTTGGCTTAACTTTAGTTCTTTTATTTTATAACTGATGTAACTGTTCCTTCCACAGATATTAAGTACCTTGACCAAAATCACACAAGTAAAAAGCAGGAATAAGAGTAACCTTCAGCTGGGCACGGTGGCTCATGCCTGTACTCCCAACACTTTGGGAGGCTGAGGTAGGTGGATTACGAGGTCAGGAGTTTGAGACCAGCCTGGCCAACATGGTGATACCCCATCTACTAAAAATACAAAACTGAGCTGGGTGTGTTGGCAGGCGCCTGTAATCCCAGCTACTGGGGAGGCTGAGGCAGGAGAATCACTTGAAACCGAAGGTGGAGTTTCCATTAAGTGTGAGATCATGCCACTGCACACTCCAGCCTGGGCCACAGGGCAAAACTCCATCTCAAAAAAAAAAAAAAAAGAAGAAGAACCTTCATCTCCAGATGAGTGTTCTACTTTGACACCACAGTAAAGCTCAAGAGTCTAAAGCTAGGGCTGGTCCAAATGGGGAAAGGTTCCACATAAAGCCACATCCTTGTGTCAGGCTTCAAAGTCAGAGCAAGCATATGTTCTACTTTTATTTATTTATTTAGACGGAGTTTCGCTCTTGTTACCCAGGCTGGAGTGCAATGGCGTGATCTCGGCTCACTGCAGCCTCCACCTCCTGGGTTCAAGCAATTCTCCTGCCTCAGCCTCCCGAGTAGCTGGGACTACAGGCACGCGCCACCATGCCCAACTAATTTTTGTTTTGTTTTGTTGTTGTTGTTGTTGTTGTTGTTGTTGTTTTAAGTAGAGACGGGATTTCACCTTGTTGACCAGGATGGTCTCGATCTCTTGACCTCGTGATCCACCCACCTCGGCCTCCCAAAGTGCTGGGATTACAGGCTTGAGCCACTGCGCCCGGCCAAATCTTCTACTTTTAAAGGCTGATACTCTCATCTCTACCCCTAATGTAAAAAGACGTTGTTATTCCCTAATAGTTTTTAAGAGAGAGTGAATTATAGCACCTTAGTGTAAGGACGATAATCAGAAGCTTATCTTTGGGAAAGCTTAAAGGGTTTTTAGGGAGCCATCACTATCACTTTTTTCTGGAAGAACGCAAAATCCAAGCAGAGAATAAGTGATGTGAATAGCAAAATGGGATTTTTCTTAGAGTACTTTTTTCTTAAAAGTAAGGGGCAAGGTCACACTTTTGGTATTGCCACATTCAACTTCTTGCCTTCAGGACAATTTCCTACGCCATAACAGTGAAGATATTTTGATGAGCATTAAGAGAAGGTGGGAAAGGTGGGTAGAGTCAGAGCAGACACAAGTGAATAATGTGCATGAAAACTGACTCCATTACTTGTAGAGTCCTTAGTTTGCAGAGCCAGGAGGAGTCCTGATTACATAGGAATGTTAGAGGCTCCAGGATTCCTGTTCATATTTAATGTTTTCTTTCCATGCTCTTATAAATGGCCATTTCAACATTAGAGAACAGGTCTTTAAAGAAGGCAGAAAATTGCTCCCTTGTGTATGGATCTAGAATAGAAAATAATTTGGGAGAATTGGGGGGTGGAGGACTAGGGGAGGGATAGCAGGGGGCAGGGAGATTGGGGAGGGATAGCATTAGGAGAAATATCTAATGTAGGTGATGGGGGGATGGAGGCAGCAAACCACCATGGCATGTATATACCTATGTAACAATCCTGCAAGATCTGCACATGTACCCCAGAACTTAAAGTTAACAACAACAAAAAAAAACTATTTCAATGTTCTTATGCCCACTTTTCATCCTCAGTCTTAGGACCTGTATCCCAAAGAAGAAATACAACTTTAAAATTAGCAGAATTAAACTTTTGAAAGTGAATTTTGTTTTGTTGTTCTGTCTTTCCATGGTGTGTCTTTTCCACTGGTATGGCCCTAAAGACAAGATCTGTATACTATCTGCACACTTACTCTGTTTTCAAATCGCCATCTTTACTCCCAGCTACTTTATAACTGGGGGTAACAGGCTTCTCAGTTCAAAGCTTATCTTTTACGAAAAGAAAACTTTAACAAGATCTCCAAAAAGCTCCCTCAAGTGGCTTTTAGATAAGCTTTTTTCTGTTTGTCTTTGTAATCAAACTACACTAGATCCCATCCAACACCCTGTCTGTCTAGTATGATGCTATGATCCTAGTTGCAACTGCTGAAAGTAAAACATAATGCTTAGATCTTGATAGTTATAAAAACAAGATTAAAAGATATCTTTGTCTGTCTAAAAATGGGGTCTTAATCTCACTGTCTCAGTCAAATTCCATTTCAGCCAGTCAGATTTCATTGGCCTTCCTCAAATCCACTGAAAACTGCAGTCAACTATGTTTTTTGTTTGTTTGTTTTTTTACTTTTTCTCCTTGGTAAGTAGAACTGAGCATGATCTTGGAGAAAATCTGCATGCTGATACATTACTGATCTCTGAACTATCTACCGTTCACATGCCTCTTTTTCCTTATGTGTAAAATGAGTGAAAGAAAGAGGAGGGCTAGATGACAGCATTGTAACTTGTATTTCAAGACACTCATTTCTGCTTTGTCTCAAATTAGAGTCATTTAGAGCTACAGAAATAGGCATTACAGAGTGTACCTGCTGACGCCCTGTCTTTGGAAGATACTGAGATGCAGGTACTGAGAGTGGACCCCAAAATTTTTCTCAAGACTGTGCTCCAGGAAGCTCTACTCGGCCAAATGAAATGGGCCCTACTTGTCATCCCAGCATGGCACGTTTGGGGTTATGAAAGATAGGGAATATGCAACTCTCCCGGCCACCTGAATATGAAGTGGCATTTCAGAGATCTCTTTTCAAAGGTTAAGTAGGAAGAATATCTTGACCTGTTCTCGTTCTCTGTAGCAGTTCCTCTGGCTCCCAACTGTATTTCTTTTTGCCTGTTCTCAGAAATATGCTTCTTATTTTGTAATCAGCAGTCACAGTGATTTGTACGACAGCTGCTAGCCCAAGAGCTAGTTCCGGAAGAGGGCTACCTAACAGGTGCTGTGGCAGGTAGCAGAGGTATGTAGCCACTGTTTACCCACAGGTTGCAGGTGTGGAGAACAAGGTCTATGTGTTTTGGAGAGTTGGTGGGTGGGAAATACATACCCCTGCCTTTCTTTCCTCTTACCCTTTGATCTTCTGATCTTTTGGTTACTCCCATTTGATGAACCTCAGGGCAAAGGAATATGATTTATCCAGTCCGTAAAGGCCAGTCTCTCCCACAACCCCCTCCCCAGATGCACAGAACAAAATGCAAAATGATAGTCAATGGATCTAAATGAAAATATTCACCATAGAACTATCTATTTACAGAACTAGAAACGTAACTAAAAATAGCATAAAAACCAAAATCATCTTAGGATAACTTTTCAGCCAGCCATTAAACTTCTTAAAGGCAATATCTTTATCTTCATCTATGATTTAGAGTATGAGGCGCATCAAAGAGGGGCTTATCAGTGCTGTATGTGGAAACCAAAAAAAAAAAAAAAAAAAAAAAAGAGAGGCTCAGTAAATATTGGCAAATTGGTTAAATGAAAAAAACACGTGAAGGGGAGGAAGGAAATGCCCAATGGGATATTTTAAAGATAGTGCAGAGAATTAGGAAAAAAAAAATTTTGAGCCTAAGAAACCCTGGAAGCATTTTTTAATTCTCTGATACATACTTGCTTCCTTGTGGTTTGCTCTTTCCGCTAAAAAGCAGAATGCATAAAATATTCTGATTAGTTAAGGGTTATTACTTATGTTCCAAATAATGTTTCATGTATAAATCTGAATTACTACTCTTCCTGTATTCTGCTTCCCTTTCTGTTCGGTCAGATCCCTGTGGGAGACAGTAGCATTCCTGTGGTGGGTAAAATAATTTCTATGGAAATTTTTTCAAAGTGCAATTTCCATAAACATTATGTGAAGATATGATTTATTTCTGGATTCGGTCCTTGTACTTGCATCGTCTTCCAATTTATCATCAAGTTATCTGTGTGCCCGTTCTCTTTTTAAGGCTCTGTTCATATCAGTTGTAACCTAAAAGGGTAAACTTCCATTAGGAGGATTGAAGCAAAAAAGAAGAAAATGTATCCCAGAAGGCAATGAGTGCACTGAAAAGAAGATGAGACTTTATTCCCAGTCCTAACTCTGCTATAGCAGCAAGTAAAGGGACATTGGAAAGTCCTTAACTTTTGAACCTTTTTTTTTTTTTTAATAGATGGAGTCTTGCTCTGTATCCCAGAGCTCACTGTAACCTTCACCTCCAAGGTTCAAGCGATTCTCCTGCCTCAGCCTTCCAAGTAGCTGGGATTACAGGCACCCACCACCATGCTCAGCTAATTTTTGTGTTTTTTTTTTTTTTTTTAGAGACTGGGTTTCACCATGTTGGCCAGCCTGGTCTCAAACTCCTGACCCCAAGTGATCCTCCTGCCTCGGCTTCCCAAAGTGCTGGGATTATAGGTGTGAGCCACAGGACCCAGCCAACTTTTGAATGTGTGTGTGTGTGTGTGTGTGTGTGTGTGAAAAGAAATGAGAGTGTTTGAACCAGATACCTCTCAAGGTTCCTTCTAGCCATTAACATATAAGCATATCTTCATGTAGATGTTGCATTTTTAACCTAAGGACTGCCCAGTATTTTGGAAATACAGGTTGACATGTAGAACTATCCTCCTATTTTGACAAAGGATCCCACTGGCACCTTAATGATTCTTTGATTGCTACATCATGAAGCTGTGTGTTGGGTAGTCTAGCGTTGGAGGAATTGAATCAAATTGTGACTAATTTGAAAAAAATTTTGTTAGTGAGAAAACATTATATAAATCCAAAACAAAGGTGAAATAAAGCCTTGTAATATTATCACATGCATCTCTTGGTGGGGGCAGGGGGCACAGTTTGGGAGCTAGTATTGTGGGAGAGAGCCTGGAGGAAGAGAAAGAGATGGGAAAACCACTTATCACTAAAGCTTGTCAGGCAAAGGTGCCAACACTTGTATTCCTTCATTTAATGCCTTCTTTCTGCTTGTCCATGAAACTAAAGCACTGAAAAGGTAATTTTTATGTCATCCAAGTACCGCATATGATACTTCTTACATATTATCAAATGTATCACCGTTTCTTGACTCTAGTTTCCTATTTCCCACTCCAAAACCTCAGAGACATGCAATTGGAAAACCATCATTCTTTCCTCCCTCCCTCCCTCACTGCCATCCTGCCCACATGTGTTGACCAGCTCCAGTTAACATGGTCTTAGGATGCTGGCACTCCGTGAAGGGTTGAAACGTGGATCCCAGCATAGAAAAGCTGAGTATTGCAAGGAGGATTTCTTATAAATAAAACAGGAAAATAGGTGCCATTCTAGAGCATGAGCATGATAGTATGAACTCAAGTCCCCTATTTTTAAAAATGTTAGCCACTGGATAATTCAGTATGAGTCCACACAACCACTGACAGTAAAAGCGGAGACATACTTCTTAGGGCCTCTCTCCTGGTCTGCATGCACAGGAGTAAGAGGCAGAAGCTTATCACTTATGTTGTCACTGCTAGTTGTCACCTCAGTAAAAACAAGACTACCATGCCTAGGGCACAGAAGATCACAGGACATAGGACTGTAGTTTCTCTTCAAAGAGACATTCGATTAGAACTTAGTTATCCTTCTTATCCTAGAACTGCTTGAGAATTAAGTAGGGAATGTAAAGAAGAGGGTCTCTAGCTCTGACCTTTACTGTGTTGGGAAGATCCCCACTCTAATCCTGTTGCCACTCCTTTTTTTAAGGCAATAAGGACTCCTTTTTTTAGAATACTCAGCTCATAGGTTTTTAAACCTGTCCAACTGACATTTAACACCATGAGATGGTGGAGTTGGGGGATGTGATACTAGTGACACACAAACATAGATTTTCAAGAGCTTGACATTCTGTTGTTTGCTCACCTAGCAAATACTTTTTGGGTGCCTATTGCACCAGGCGCTGTCCTAAATATACAGAGCTGAATGGGATACTATCCATCCTCTTCAGGGTCTCAGTTTAATGAGGGAGAAGGCAAACAGCAAAAAGAATTTCAAGAGATAGAAGGTTGGCTATGGGTTTGTCAAAAAGAAAAGAGAAAAAAAATTCAAGAGAAACATCTTTGTATCAGGAAGCCCTTTTGATTTCCTTAGAATCACACTTTTTGAGCAATCCTAGCCTCACTGCTTGCTGTTCATATAAGCTTGGACAGGCTCCAAATACTGTCTGTAATAATATGAGGTAAAGGACATAATTCGTGCTCTCAAGAAGCTTCCTAGCTAGCAGCTACAGCTATGGCTGGGGAATGGCAAGCCTTGAATTCAAGAGGATAGGATTTGCACCTGATTCGAGACTAATACTTAGACGTCCAGATGCAAAAGCTGGGAGCCTCCTTCCAGGATTTGATCTCAACACAGACAAGACTGTTTATATACTCATTTATTAATTGACACAACCAACATTTACTGCATACATTGGTATATCTGTTTTAGCAAAGAAAAAATTCAGGGAGGATATGAAAGGGGAACTTTCACATATTAATGTAATTTTTTTAATGCAGTAGGATTAAGTGTGTGTGCTTTAAGATTTCCAGTATTTTTTAATGTTTTAGTTAATCATTTTTGAGACAGGGTCTCACTGTGTCACCCAAGCTAGAGTACAAAGGTGAAATCATAGCTCACTGGAACTCAAACTCCTGGCCTCAAGTCATCCTCTCCTCCCACCTTATCCTCCCAAATAGCTGTGACTACAGGCATGTGCCACCACACCCAGGCAATTTTTTATTTTTATTTTTTTAGGAAAGGGGTCTTGTGTTGTCCAGGCTGATCATGATCTCTTGGCATCAAGCAATCCTCCCACCTCAGCCTCCAAAGTGCTGGGGTTACAGGTGTGTGCCTTGGCACCCAGCCCAGCATTTTTTTTTTTTAAATGGTGGCTTATGCCTGTAATCCCAGCACTTTGGGAGACCGAGGAGGGCAGAGCACGAGGTCAGGAGTTCAAGACCAGCCTGGCCAACATGGTAAAACCCCATCTCTACCAAAATCCAAAAAAAAAAAAGAAAAAAATTAGCTGGGCCTGGGGTCGCACACCTGTAATCCCAGCTACTCTGGAGGCTGAGGCAGGAGAATTGCTTAAATCCTGAGGGGTGGAGGTTGCAGTGAGCTTAGATCACACCGCTGCACTCCAGCCTTGGCGACAGAGCAAGACTCTGTCTCAGAAAAACAAAAAATGGAAACATTTTCCGAAAGCTACTCTGAGCCAGTCAGTATGAAAGACACTGGAGATGAAAGAGCAGCCTTGAACTAGACACACTTACAGCTTAATAGGAGTGACAAGTCAACAGGGGATTGCCCCACCCGAAGCTCTTGTGGCCAGAGAGAGAAACATAGTTTCTGTGGAGGCCCAGAGGGGTCCTCTAACCCTGCTTGGAGGACAGCACTGGGGTAGAGAGGGTCAAGTAGACGTTCCCAAGCGTAAAATCTCAATTGAGCGGTCTGATTCTTAGCAAGGCTTGGGCCCTTTGGCGTTGCCTACTCCGGCCTCTATGGTTTTGCTAACCAGAGCCAGCTGTGTTGTGGGCGTCTCTTCCTCTGTCCGGGTGTCCCCGCCTAGACCCATCACTCTTTGCCTCCCACGCCCTGGCATAACACAGGCGTTTTCAGACCCTTTCCCAGGATTCTATTTACAGCCAGCATCCTGTGCAGCTCATGAGGAGTCATAAGCCCATGATGAGATAAGAGGAGGAACTTGGAAGAAAACATGATGAACATGGACAAAGCCAAGGGGAAAAATATGCATGTTTTCATTTGCTTTTCCCAGACAGGATGCTTTCACACCACTGTCTATAATCCAAACAGTATGTTTCTCAACATACTCTGAAGATGTGAAGCCACATGAGAAATGTTTTTCTCCCAAGATATGGAGTTAGTGTCCCTTCTGGAGCCCCCTCAGCACCCTGTGCACCCATATTTCAAAGGATCACTCACACCCTAGCCCATCTCCTCACTGTCTATGTTCTCCACACACTCCTAAGATCCTTCTAGAGCCATGACCAGCCTTGCTTGAGGTTGTATGGCACATACCCTGTGCACAGTGAATGCTCAATAAATAATTGCTCCATTGAACTGAACAGAGTAAAACAACATAGATACTAGTTTGGTCAAATTTTAAAACATCAGAAGATCAGCTCTCATTTTGGAAGGCTGGGATGTGATTAAAATTCAATTTTAATCAATTATTTCTCAGAAAACATAAATATGTTCCTACAATTCTCAAATAAATATTTACCAATGACATTTTCAACCTGGTTTGACACTCTGAGGAGGAAGGGAGGTTGAGTACATCATGAAAACTTCAATTTACTTCTAACTTGTGGTTGTGTGTGAAGAAGGAGCACAGGATACAGAAAAGGGAAAAATGCTTTGAAAACTCTAAAGTGCGTTGCAAATGTTATTTGTTTTCACACAATGGACACAGAAGCCACCAGTGCATTCAGTCACTTGCAGACTGAAGCAAACATCCGTATTTGGATGAGGCAGAGGAATGGTGGGAGGAACTGTTACTTGTGACACAGAGCATTCAGTCGTTCTGGGCTTCACCGGGACATGGATGGTTTTCCATTGCTGGAATTGGTCAGGGAGGGTAGTGGAAGTGCCCAGGCTTTGCTTTCCCTTAATCGACATTACAAAGTTTTAAAAAATATTTGAACAGTAGCACTGTTTGGGTACCTACTTGGGAATGCCAATTCTTGATTTTTTTTTCCATTTGTTTATTTTATTGCATTTTAGGTTTGGGGGTACATGTGAAGAACATGCAAGGTTGTTGCATAGGTACACACGTGGGAGTGTGATTTGCTGCCTTCCTCCACATCACCTACATCTGGCATCTCTCCCCTTGCTATCTCTCCCCTACTTCCCACCCCCCACCACCCCTCCCCTATTTCCCCCCAACTGACCCCAGTGTGTAGTGCTCCCCTCCCTGTGTCCATGTGTTCTCATTGTTCAACACCCGCCTATGAGTGAGAACATGCGGTGTTTGATCTTCTGCTCTTCTGTCAGTTTGCCGAGAATGATGGTTTCCAGGTTCATCCATGTCCCTACAAAGGACACAAACTCATCGTTTTTGATGGCTGCATCATATTCCATGGTGTATATGTGCCACATTTTCCCTATCCAGTCTATCGTCGATGGGCATTTGGGTTGGTTCCAGGTCTTTGCTATTGTAAACAGTGCTGCAATGAACATTCGTGTGCACGTGTCCTTATAGTAGAACGATTTATAATCCTTTGGATATATACCCAGTAATGGGATTGCTGGGTCAAATGGGATTTCTATTTCTAGGTCCTTGAGGAATTGCCACACTGTCTTCCACAATGGTTGAACTAACTTACACTCCCACCAACAGTGTAAAAGTGTTCCTGTTTCTCCACATCCTCTGCAGCATCTGTTGTCTCCAGATTTTTTAATGATCGCCATTCTAACTGGCTTGAGATGGTATCTCAATGTTGTTTTGATTTGCATTTCTCTGATGACCAGTGATGGTGAGCATTTTTTCATATGTTTGTTGGCCTCATGTATGTCTTCTTTTGTAAAGTGTCTGTTCATATCCTTTGCCCACTTTTGAATGGGCTTGTTAGTTTTTTTCTTGTAAATCTGTTTTAGTTCTTTGTAAATTCTGGATATCAGCCCTTTGTCAGATGGGTAGACTGCAAAAATTTTTTCCCAATCTGTTGGTTGCCAATTCACTCTAATGACTGTTTCTTTTGCTGTGCAGAAGCTATGGAGTTTGATTAAGTCCCATTTGTCTATTTTGGCTTTTGCTGTCAATGCTTTTGGTGTTTTGGTCATGAAGTCCTTGCCTACACCTATGTCCTGAATGGTTTTGCCTAGATTTTCTTCTAAGGTTTTTATGGTGTTAGGTCTTATGTTAAAGTCTTTAATCCATATGGAGTTAATTTTAGTGTAAGGTGTCAGGAAGGGGTCCAGTTTCTGCTTTCTGCACTTGGCTAGCCAGTTTTTCCAACACCATTTATTGAACAGGGAATCCTTTCCCCATTGCTTGTTTTTACCTGGCTTGTCAAAGATCAGATGGTTGTAGATATGTTGTGTTGCCTCCAAGACCTCTGTTCTGTTCCATTGGTCTATATCTCTGTTTTGGTACCAGTGCCATGCTGTTTTGATTACTGTAGCCTTGTAGTATAGTTTGAAGTCCAGTAGTGTGATGCCTCCCGCTTTGTTCTTTTTGCTTAGAATTGACTTGGCTATGCGGGCTCTCTTCAGTGACAGTGACATATCCTGTTGCCATTTCATGTCATTCCTGACTTCTTAGAAGCAGTTGATGCCAGTGGTCTTCTCTGGCAGGGATTGCTAGCCCTGGCATTGCAGCAGCCTATGGAGCCACCATTTCTCCAAAGGAATTGCAAAATACTGCTAAATATTCTAAAAATGAAATTAAATATTCATTTTATCTTAATTTACATAAGCCATCTAATACTTTTAGAAAATGTTAGTACTGTGCAATGACATGACCAGCAATAATATGTTGCAACTCTGAGATACAGCTATACATTCTCAGAATAAGATGCTGATGGTCCTGCAGTCCCGTGCTGCGTGATATTCACTGTGGCCAGCTGTACAACACTTAGCCTATACTTATCTCTCTGTGTAGTTGTAAAACATTTGTAAGTCTAAGATGGTAATATATTCTTTTTTTTTTCAATATATATTTTATTGCATTTTAGGTTTTGGGGTCCATGTAAAGAACATGCGAGATTGTTGCATAGGTACATACATGACCATGTGGTTTGCTGCCTTCCTCCCCATCACTCATATCTGGCATTTCTCCCCATGTTATCCCTCCCCAACTCCCCACTCCCCACTGTCCCTCCCCTAGTTCCCCCCAGCAGACCCCAGTGTGTGATGCTCCCCTCCCTGTGTCCATGTGTTCTTATTGTTCAACACCCGCCTATGAGCTAGAACATGCGGTGTTTGATTTTCTGTTCTTGTATCAGTTTGCTGAGAATGATGATTTCCAGGTTCATCCATGTCTCTAGAAAGGACAAGAACTCATCGTTTTTTATGACTGCATACTATTCCATCATGTATATGTGTCACATTTTCCCTGTCCAGTCTATCGTCGATGTGCATTTGATTTGGTTTCAAGTCTTTGCTATTGTAAACACTGCTGCAATGAACATTCGTGTGCATGTGTCCTTATAATAGTATGATTTATAATCCTTTGGATATATACCCAGTAATGGGATTGCTGGGTCAAATGGAATTTCTATTTCTAGGTCCTTGAGGAATCACCACACTGTCTTCCACAATGGTTGAACTAATTAACACTCCCACCAACAGTGTAAAAGTGTTCCTATTTCTCCACATGCTCTCCAGCATCTGTTGTCTCCTGACTTTTTAATGATCACCCTTCTAAACTGGTGTGAGATG
>NW_016107347.1:598626-603497 GCF_001604975.1 Cebus imitator | reverse complement strand
GTCAAATGGAATTTCTATTTCTAGGTCCTTGAGGAATCACCACACTGTCTTCCACAATGGTTGAACTAATTTACACTCCCACCAACAGTGTAAAAGTGTTCCTGTTTCTCCACATCCTCTCCAGATGCTAATATAAAACCTTTCATAAAACCTCAAGCTAGTGAATTCTAATAATTCTTGATCTTTCTCAAATAGATACTAGCCAAATCTTCCCAATATCTAAGTAACTAAGCATCCGCATTTTATAACTGTAATGTGGTTTTGGTATGAGAAAACTGTCCTGGTCTCCAGGATTTATAAAGTAAACATGTAACAAACAATTAGGAATGTGGTTTCGGGTAGTCAGATGTTCTACAGATCTCCATCCGAACCTCTCCACTTGAGATTTCTTGCTCTTTTCCTTTTCGCTTAAGCATACCTTGATAAGTTCGTTGCCTGGGAGTTTATGTGTGTTAGTACAACAGAATGAAGAATTATGTAATACAAAGCCCAACTCATTTTTCTTTTCCCTACCAGTTGTACTATAACTTAGACAAAACTCAACCATTCTTTTATTCATTACTTACAGTGTTTATTATAAAGAAAGGATGTAGAAAAAGTTTTTTTCAGGAAACAGTGAGAAACAAATGCATCATGATCTGCTTAACAAGGGACTGTAAATAGAGGTCAAGTCCAAACCATGGAAATTGCTCCTTAAAAATATTTTTTCCAATTTTAAAAGGAATACATTCACATGGTTGAAAAAAGAAAAAAAAAAGCAAACTAAAGCAGAATACAAAATGAGAAGTAAAAGTTCTGCCCTCTAACCTACTACTCCAACTCCTGAATCCCACTGCCAAGAGAAACACTCATTTGTTATGCATCTTTCTAGACGAATCCTATTTATAATTATGGAGATGTCACAAATACCCATATGCTTTCTTCCCTAACAAGCTCTGTGACTTGATTTTTCCCTTTACTGTATTTTCAGCATCTTTACATATTAGTAAATATCTATACCTCAGTTAAAAAAAAACAAATCGATAGCTGGGTGTAGTGGTGCACACCTGTAGTCCCAGCTATTTGGGAGGCTGAGAAGCAAGAAGAGATCCCCTGAGCCCAGGAGTTCTGATCTAGTCTGGGCAAGACCCTGTCTCAAGAAAAAACTCAAAAGCTTTATAGTATTCTGCTGAGTAAGAGTATTATTATTTTTTTATACAGCCTGTTTTTGGGGGACATTTGGATTGTGTTTAGATAGTTACTAATGCAAACAATGCTTCTAGTGAAATTTTGTAAATATATATTTGTATATGTGAGAATAAATCATATATCTGCAGAGTATATTTCTAAAAGTGAATCACTAATTCTGAGACTATCTGAATCTCCAGGGATGTTAACAAATATATACACCCAGCAGTAGTGCAAGACAGAGTATTTCCCAACTGCTCCCTCACTGAGATTTTTTTAAAACATAAAAACAAATAAACATTATTATGTTACCTTTGGAGTTATAACTTTTGCTTTTTAGTTTCATAGACATTGGTACTATGTAAACTTGATATAGTGAGGATGTTTTCTTTTGTAATTAAAAGAGATTAAGGTGGGGGGAAGGATACAAGATGGCCAAATAGAAACAGCTATGGAGTGCAGTTCCCAGAAAGAAAAATGCAGAGGGTGAGTGATCACTGCATTTCCAAACAAGTTTTCACTGCCTACAGACCAGGAGATTCCCAGGTGGAAAAGCACCATGAGTTTCCAGCACGGCTACTTCAGCCGGTGCCATGGGTTGGTGCACAGAAACTCACACAAATCTGGGCGGCCATTTCAACTGGTGCCTGGAACACCTGGGAGACAGAGCTGCCCATTCAACTGAAAGGGAGGAGGCTGAGACAGGGAGCCAGGCGATCTGGTTCAGCAGGTACCACCCCAACAAAACAAGCAATCCAAAATGCTCTGGATTGACAGTTTTGCAGCAAGTACAGCTGGACCCAGAACGGTTCAGCTCAGTGGGGAAAAGAGCATCCACCACTACCTAGGTAGTCCGCCAATACCAAGGCAGTTCTAACTGCCTCAAGGAAGTTCACACAGCAGCTGGGCAGAACCCACAGCAGCTCAGCAATGCCTCTGCTGGCAGACTGTGACTAAACTATCTCTGTGCCAGCAGGAGATCTATGAAAAAAGGCAGCAGCACATCAGAAACTTATAAATAAAGCCTGACCTTCCTAGGACAGAGCACCTGGGAAAAGAGGCAATTATGAGTTCCACTGCACCAGACTTAAAGTTACCAGCCCAGCAGCTCTGCATGGAACAAGGGAGCTCCCAGCACAGCACTTGAGCTCCTATAAGGGACAGACTGTCTCCTCAAGCAGCTCCCCAATCCCCATATACCAAAGAGACACCTCATAAAGGAGAGCTCAGGCCAATTTCTGACAGGTACCGTTCTGGGATGAAGTTGATAAAGAAAAAACCAGCAGCAATCCTTACTGTTCTGCAGCCCCTGCAGGGGATCACCAAGCAAGCACGGTCTGAAGTGGACCTCCAGCAATCCTGCAGCAGAGGGGCCTGACTGTTAGAAGGAAAACTAAGAAACAGAAAGAAACAGCTTCAACATCAACAAAAAGGACATCCACTAAGACACCCCATCCAAAAGTCACCTACTACAAAGACCACAGGTAGATAAAGCCATGAAGACGGGAAGAAACTAGCCCAAAAAGGATGAAAACACCCAAAACCAGAACACCTCTCCTCCTCCAAGGGATCACAACTGCTCACCAGCTAGGGAACAAAGCTGCATGGAGAATAAATCTGATGAATTGACAGAAACAGGCTTCAGAAGGTGGGTAATAACAAACTTCTCAGAGCTAAAAGAATACATGCCAACACGATGCAAAGAAACTGAGAACCTTGAAAAAGGTTAGATGAAATGCTAACAAAACAGCTTAGAGAAGAATATAAATGACTTGATGGAGCTGAAAAACACAGCATGAGAACTTCGCAAAACATACACAAGTTTCAGTAGCCGAATCAACCAAGCAGAAGAAAGGATATCAGAGATTGAAGATCAACTCAATGAAATAAAATGAGAAGGCAAGATTAGAGAAAAAAGAATGAAAAGAAATGAACAAAGCCTCCAAGAAATATGAGATTATGTGAAAAGACCTAATCTACATTTGATAGATGTACCTGAATGTGATGGAGAGAATGAATGCAAGCTGGAAAACACTCTTCGGGATATTATCCAGGAGAACTTCCCCAACCTAGTAAGGCAGGCTAACATTCAAGTACAGGAGACACAGAGAACACCACAAAGATATTCCTCAAGAAGAGCAACCCCAAGGCACATAATCTTCAGATTCACAAGGGTTGAAATGAAGGAAAAAAATGCTAAGGGCAGCCAGAGAGAAAGGTCAGGTTACCCACAAATGGAAGCCCATCAGACTCACAGTAGATCTCTTGGCAGAAACCCTACAAGCAAGAAGACAGTGGGGGCCAACATTCAACATCCTTAAAGAAAAGAACTATATCCAGCCAAACTAAGCTTCATAAGAGAAGGATAAATAAAATCCTTTACAGACAAGCAATTGCTGAGAGATTTCATCACCACCAGGCCTGCCTTAGAAGAGCTCCTGAAAAATGCACTAAATATAGAAAGGAACAACTAGTATCAGCCACTCCAAAAATGTGCCAAATGGTAAACAACATCGACACAATGAAGAAACTGTGTCAACTAATGGGCAAAACAACCAGCTAGCATCAAAATGGCAGGATCAAATTCACACGTAACAATATTAACCTTAAATATAAATGGGCTAAATGCCCCAATCAAAAGACACAGACTGGCAAATTGGATAAAAATTCAAGATCCATTGGTGTGCTGTATTCAGGAAACCCATCTCATGTTCAAGGACACACATAGACTAATAATAAATGGATGGAGGAAGATTTACAAAGCAAATGGAGAGCAAAAAAAAAAAGCAGGAGTTGCAATCCTAGTCTCTGGTAAAATAGACTTTAAACCAACAAAGATCAAAAGAGACAAAGAAGAACATTACATAATGGTAAAAGGATCAATGCAACAAGAAGAACTGAGGATCCTAAATATATATGCACCCAATACAGGAGCACCCAGATACATAAAGCAAGTTCTTAACGACCTACTAAGAGACTTATACCCCCACACAATAATAGTGGGAGACTTTAATACTCCACTGTCAATATTAGACAGATCAGCAAGGCACAAAATTAACAAGGATATCAAGGACTTGAACTCAGATCTGGACCAAGCAGACCTAATAGACACCTACAGAACTCTCCACACCAAATCCACAGAATATACATTCTTGTCAGCACCACATTGCGCCTACTCCAAAATTGAACACATGATTGGAAGTAAATCACCCATCAGCAAATGCAAAAGAATGGAAATTTTAACAGTCTTTCAGACCACAGGGCAATCAAATTAGAATTAAACTAACTCAGAACTGCACAACTTCATGGAAACTGAACAACTGGCTCCTGAACATCGACTGGATGAACAATGAAATGAAGTCAGAAATAAAGATGGTCTTTGAAACCAACGAGAACAAAGACATAATGTACCACAATCTCTGTAACACATTTAAAGCAGTGTCTAGAGGGAAATTTGCAGCAATAAATGCCCACCAGAGAAGTGAGGAAAGATCTAAAATTGACACCCTGTCATCAAAATTGAAAGAGCTAGAGGAATGGAACAGAACAGTGGTCTCGGAGGCAACACAACATATCTACAACCACCTGATCTTTGACAAACCAGACAAAAACAAGCAATGGGGAAAGGATTCCCTGTTCAATAAATGGTGTTGGGAAAGCTGGCTAGCCATGTGCAGAAAGCAGAAACTGGACCCCTTCCTGAC
>NW_016107347.1:591809-597641 GCF_001604975.1 Cebus imitator | reverse complement strand
ACCGCATGTTCTCACTCATAGGCGGGTGTTGAACAATGAGAACACATGGACACAGGGAGGGGAGCACTACACACTGGGATCAGTTGGGGGGGAAATAGGGGAGGGATGGTGGGGGGTGGGAAGCTGGGGAGAGATAGCAAGGGGAGAGATGCCAGATGTAGGTGATGTGGAGGAAGGCAGCAAATCACACTGCCACATGTGTTCCTATGCAACAATTTTGCATGTTCTTCACAAGTACCCCAAAACCTAATATGCAATAAAATAAATAAATGGAAAAAAAATAAAAATAAAAAAAAAGAAAGAGCTAGAGGAACAAGATCAAAAATCTCAAAAGCTGGCAGAAGACAAGAAATAACTAAGATCAGAGCAGAACTGAAGGAGAGACACAAAAAACCCTTCAAAACAATCAATAAATCCAGGAGCTGGTTTTTTGAAAAGATCAACAAAAATAGACCTCTAGCAAGATTAATAGAAAAGGGAGAAGAATCAAATAGGTGCAATAAAAAAACGATAAAGGGGACATCACCACAGATTCCACATAAATACAAACTATCATCAGAGATTACTACAAACAACTCTATGCACTTAAACCAGTAAACCAGGAAGAAATGGGTAAATTCCTAGATACCTGCACCCTCCCAAGCCTAAACCAGGAAGAAGTCAAAACCCTGACTAGACCAATAGCAAAGGCTGAAGATGAGGCAGCAGTTAATAGCCTACCATCCAAAAAAAGCCCAGGTCCAGATGGGTTCACAGCCGATTTCTACCAGACGTACAGAGACGAGCTGTTACCATTCCTTCTGAAACTATTCCAAACAATGCAGAAAGGGGGAATCCTTCCCAAATCATTTTATGAGACCAACATCATCCTGATACCAAAACCTGGCAGAGACTTAACAAGAAAATAAAACTTCAGGCCAATATCCATGATGAACATAGATGCAAAAATCTTCAGTAAAATACTGGCAAACTGACTGGAACAGCACATCAAAAACTTACCCATCATGATCAAATAGGGTTCATCCTGGAGATGCAAGGCTGGCTGAACATGTGCAAGTCTGTTAAACATAATCCACCACATAAACAGAACCAAAGACAAAAACCACAAGATTATCTCGATAGATGCAGAGAAGGCCTTTGACAAAATTCAACAGCCCTTCATGCAAAAAACTCTCAATAAACCAGGTATCGAAGGAACATATCTCAAAATAATAAAAGCTAGTTACAACAAACTTACAGCCAATATCATACTGAATGGGCAAAAACTGGAAGCGTTCCCTTTGAAATCTGGCACTACTAGGATGCCCTCTCTCATCACTCCTATTCAATATAGTATTGGAAGTTCTAGCCAAAGCAATTAGACAAGGAAAAAAAATAAAGGGTATTCAATTAGGAAAGGAGGAAGCCAAATTGTCTCTATTTGCAGACAACATGATTGTATATTTAGAAGACCCTGTCATCTCAGCTCAAAATCTCTTTAAACTGATAAGCAACTTCAGCAAAGTCGCAGGATACAAAATCAATGTGCAGAAATCACAAACATTCCTATACACCAATAACAGACTAACAGACAGCAAAATCTTGAGCAAACTGTTATTCACAATTGCTACAAAGAGAATAAAATACCTAGGAAAACAACTAACAAAGGATGCAAAGGACCTCTTCAAGGAGAACTACAAACCACTGCTCAAGGAGATAAAAGAGGACACAAACAGATGGAGAAACATTCCATGCTCATGGTTAGGAAGAATCAATATCATGAAAATGGCGATACTGCCCAAAGTATTTTATAGATTCAGTGCTATCCCCATCAAGCTACCAATGACCTTCACAGAACTGGAAAAAAACCACCTTAAACTTCATATGGAAACAAAAAAGAGCCCGCTTAGCCAAGGCAATCCTAAGCAAAAGGAAGAAAGCTGGAGGTATCACACTGCCTGACTTCAAACTACAAGGCTATAGTAATCAAAACGGCATGGTACTGGTACCAAAACAGAGATATAGACCAATGGAACAGAACAGAGGCATCGGAGGCAAAGTCACACATCTACAACCATCTGATCTTTGACAAACTGGACACAAACAAACAATGGAAAAGGATTCCTTATTTAATAAATGGTGTTGAGAAAACTGGCTAGCCATGTGCAGAAAGCAGAAACTGGACCCCTTTCTGACACCTTACACTAAAATTAGCTCCAGATGGATTAAAGACTTACACATAAGACCTAACACCATAAAACCCTGGAGGAAAACCTAGGCAAAACCATTGAGGACATAGGCATAGGTAAGGACTTCATGACTAAAACACCAAAAGCAATGGCAACAAAAGCCAAAATAGACAAATGGGACCTAATTAAATTCCAGAGCTTCTGTACAGAAAAGAAACCATCATTAGAGTGAACTGGCAACCAACAGAATAGGAAAAATTTTTTGCAATCTACCCATCTGAAAAAGGGCTAATATCCAGAATCTACAAAGAACTGAAACAGATTTACAAGAAAAAAACAAAACCATCTAAAAGTGGGCAAAGGATATGAACAGACACTTTTCAGAAGAAGACACAGATGAGGCCCACAAACATATGAAAAAATGCTCATCATCACTGGTTATTAGAGAACTACAAATCAAAACCACATTGAGATACTATCTCACGTCAGTTAGAATGGAGATCACTAAAAAATCTGGAGACAGCAGATGCTGGAGAGGATGTGGAGAAATAGACATAGTTTTACAGTATTGGTGGGAGTGTAAATTAGTTCAACCATTGTGGAAGACAGTGTGATGATTCCTCAAGGACCTAGAAATAGAAATTCCATTTGATCCAGCAATCCTATTACTGGGTATATATCCTAAGGATTATAAATCGTTCTACTATAAGGACACATGCACATGAATGTTCATTGCAGCACTGTTTACAATAGCAAAGACTTGGAACCAACCCAAATGCCCATCAATGATAGACTGGACAAGGAAAATATGGCACATATAAACCATGGAATACTATGCAGCCATAAAAAAGGATGAATTTGTGTCCTTTGTAGGGTCATGGATGAATCTGGAAACCATCAACTGACACAAGAACAGAAAACCAAACACCACATATTCTCACTGATAGGCAGGTGTTGAACAATGGGGACATGTGGACTCGGGGAGAGGAGCATCACACACTGGGGTCTGCATGCAGGGGCAGGGGAGGCACAGCAGGGGGATGGGGAGGTTGGAAAAGGATCACATGGGGGAAAATGCCAGATACAGATGACAGGGGAATGGAGGCAACAAACCACATTGCCATGAATGTACCTATGCAACAATCCTGCATGATCTGCACATGTATCCCAGAACCTAAAGTACAATAATAAAAAAAGAGAGATTAAGGACATTCAGAACACTTTTTTGTAACTGGTTTTGGAATGAAATTTCACTTGTAAACTAAAGGCCTAGAATATGAGTCTATTCATTAATAGAAAACCATTGTAGGGAGCATTTACAGGTAAAGCTCCATTTAATAAGGGCAAACTGATCATGAGGAAAGGAACAGGCCTTAAAGATAATTCACACATGAGAATTTGTAGCAGAGATAGCTACAAATCTCTTGTGGTGTTCTGCCTTCCCATGAGTTCACAATCCCTAGAATGAGAATTTATTTTTCACGATATGCCCATAATGCAAGGGACAATGATCAGGAAGTACTGCACTTGTCTGTCTTTCTCGTACCCTAAAGACAAAACCTATTTTTCACGTTATGCTCTTCCAAAATAGAGTACTCAATTCTTCTCTTCCTTATATACACTTGAAAACTCGGCTACTTTGGGATATAACTCCAGGTTGACACATTTTCTTTAGTTTAGCAAAGGCACGTGTCCCACACTCAGAATTATTATTATAGTAGAGGAGATATTCAGGGCATGAATTCCTTGGGAAACAACATCCAGATTCAAGGGAAGACATCTGAGTCACGACAACTTAAAATCCGGTCCGGTCTGCGACAATAAGTGTTTCTGTAACATTAAATACCTCATATCCGATTCGTGAAAAGGAAAATTATTTCAATACAAGGTGAAGTTTGTGAAACTCAAACATTATTGCCTGGGCAAGGAGAGCTGAAATAAAAGAAATAAAATTATAGCCTCTAATATGAAAGGAAATACTTTTAATGTGGCTGCTGCTAAGCAGTAGTTTTTTCAGCTGTATTAAAAAATAAATAAATGAAAAGAAGCACCTCATTGCTGTTGGTAGTGCAAACTTACGTAAACCCAATCATGTGAATTTAACAGTATCAGCATTTACTCTGTTAAGAACTGAATTCTGTTTCTGTCACATTTATATGTTGAGATCTGTACCTCTAGTACCTCAGAATGTAACTGTATTTATGGACAGGTCTTTAAAGGGGTTAAGGAAAATGAGATCATTTGCATGGGCCCGAATCCAATAACTAGCGTCCTTATAAGAAGAGATTAGGGCACAGACAATAAGCAGAGACCATGTGAAGGGAAGACACAGGGAGAAGCTGGCCATCTACAAGGCAAGGAAAGAGGCCTGAGAAGAAATCCATTTTGCTGCCACCTTGATCTTGAACTTCCAGCCTCCAAAACTGTGAAAAGATACATTTCTGTTGTTTAAGCCACGCAGTGTGTGGCATTTTGTTACAGCAGCCCTAGCAGACTCAGTACTCATGGACACATAACTTCGAAGACGTATTTCCGCAAAAACAAACGCTTGTCATCCCAGCACTTTGGGAGGCCGAGGTGGGTGGATCACCTAAGGCCAGGAGTTTGGGACCAGCCTGACCCATGTGGTGAAAACTCGTCTCTACTAAAAATACAAAAATTAGCCGGGTATGGTAGCAGGTGTCTGTAGTTCCAGCTACTTGAGAGGCTGAGACAGGAGAATTGGTTGGACCAGAAGGCAGAGGTTGCAGTGAGCCGAGATCGCTCCACTGCATTCCAGCCTGGATGACAGAGCGAGACTCCATCTCAAAAATATATATATATATATATATATATATATACATATATATATATTTATTTATTTATTTATATAAATTTATGTATATATACACACACACATATATAATTAAAATTATTCAGAACAAAGAAAAAATGGAAATAAACTAATTTCCTTCTATCGGAGAATGGTGAACTATGATATATTCAGAGTGGAGTATGATGCACTCACAAAAAAGCTGAGGAAAGCTGGCTGGGCGTGGTGGCACATAGCACTTTGGGAGGCCAAGGAGGAAGGATGGCTTGAGCTCAGGAGTTCAAGACCAGCCTGGGCAACATGGCAAAACCCCTATCTCTACTAAAAATACCAAAATTAGCTAGGCGTGATGGCGTGGGCCTGTAGTCACAGCTACTTGCGGGGCTGAGGCAGGAGGATGGCGTGAACTGTGGAGGTTGAGACTACAGTGAGCTGAGGTGGCACCACTGTATTCCAGCCTGTGTGACAAAGTTAGACTCTGTCACAGGATAAAAAAGAAATACTGTGCAAAGCCTCTGTGTCCCAATATGAAACAATCTCCCAGATATACTCTTAAGTGGAAAAAACAAGGTGCCACACAGTGTATGTTGTAAGTTTTTATCTATGTCAGGAAGAAGGAGACATAAAAATATGTGTATGTCACTGAGGTCTGTTGGGGGGAAATAGAGGAGGGACAGTGTGGGGTGGGGAGTTGGGAGAGAGAGCACAGGGGGAAATGCCAGATATAGGTGATGGGGAAGAAGGCAGCAAATCACACTGCCACGTGTGTACCTATGCAACAATCTTGCATGTTCTTCACATGTACCCCAAAACTTAAAAAACAATAAAAAAAGAAACTAAAAACAAAACCAA
>NW_016107347.1:584627-591774 GCF_001604975.1 Cebus imitator | reverse complement strand
CAAAAAAAAAAAAATATGTGTATGTATTTGCATATTTTTGTAAAATGTAAACACAGGAAGGATAAACCAAAAATGCAAATGGTGACCTGAGGTGGCGAGGAGGTGGGGGTAATGAGCTAGGTAAGACAGGGAGGGAGTGTGATATCCCGGAGTATATCTTTTGAATATACTCAGTTTGAATTTTTGAGTCATATGAATGTTTTACAATTTCAAAAATAAATTGAAAAGTTGAAAGGAGCAAACCTTACAGTTGAATATATTCAGAAAAAAAAAAGATACTAACCACTTGTCAAGTTGATACCATAACAATGCAGGTAAAAAGAATGAATGTAGCTTTTGAAAATAGTAATCTGGGCTAAGTCTATGAACTAAAAGATCTGCAGTGAAATCTGAAATAGTAGATTTGTTATTAGAAGTGGTGTTAGAGTACTGAAATTAGTTTATTTGTATTGCAAGATAGAGAAAAAATTGTGTGTAGATAGTTGGGAACTTAGTTTTTCCCTGTTTAAGAAGAGAGATTTAAATATGGACGGGGAAAAGTTAGGAGGAACTGTGCAACTAGAGGATACCATGATGACCCGTGTACTAGTAGGCACACCTGGAAATTAGATCTTTGTTTCCAGATATCATTCTTCACTAAAGAGAATAGGACTTTTGGACAAATGGCTAATTCTAAGTTTGGAGAAAGGAAACCACAAGACAACTCTGTAATATTTAGTGCCAGAAATCAAGGGACTTCTCAAAGACTGGAGAAGACATTTCTAGGTGGGATGCAGTGGCTCATGCCTGTAATCCCAGCACTTTGTGAGGCTGAGGTGGGCAGATCAGTTGAGTCCAGGAGTTCAAGACCAGCCTGGACAACATGGCAAGACCCCATCTCTACAAAAAATACAAAAAATTAGCCAGGCATGGTAGTGTGTGCCTATAGTCCCAGCTACTGGGAAGCTGAGGTGGGAAGATGGCTTGAGCCCAGGAGTTGGAGTCTGCAGTGAGCCAAGACCACACCACTGCACTCCAGCCAGAGCGACAGAGCCAGACTCTGTCTCAAAAAAGAAAAAAAAAAAAGGTGTCTAAAGAATACAGAAACAGGCTTCATGGGGCTCCCAGTGACCTCATTTGAAACAGTTTGGAAATCTCAAAGAATATAATACTTATATATAATTACTTATTATATATAACAATAATATAATTGGACATAAGACATTGAATTTTTTAAAATCCATGTCTATAGTGATACTAAAGAGAAGACAGGCCAGGCATGGTGGCTCACACCTGTAATCCCAGCACTTAGGGAGGCTGAGGCAGGAGGATCACGAGGTCAAGAAATTGAGACCATCCTGGTCAACATGGCAAGACCCCATCTCTACAAAAAATACAAAAAATTAGCCAGGCATGGTAGTGTGTGCCTATAGTCCCAGCTACTCAGGAGACCAAGGCAGGAGAATCACTTGAACCCAGGAGGCAGAGGTTGCAGTGAGCCGAGATCACCCCACTGCACTCCAGTCTGGTGACCAGCAGCAGAGCGAGACTCCGTCTGAGAAAGAGAGAGAGAGAGAGAGAGAGAGAGAGAGAGAGAGAGGAAAGAAAGAAAAGAAAATGCAGGAGGAGGGAGGAAAACTCTTCTTTACAAAAGAATGCAAACTAATATGTAGAAGGATGATAAATTTACAGATTCACCATTTTGCAACATTTACGAAATAACATATTTGGGTAAAAATAATGATAAATTGCTAATAGATAGCAGAGTCTTATTCACACGTCTGTCTCCAAGTGTTACATCACAAATTGCTATCAATTACAAATAGAAAAGGTATCTTCCAAATGGAGACATTCAGCAGATGCCATCTAATTAAATAATTAACAATTAGCATTACCAATGGAACAAACTGATGTTAGGTGTATCAGCTGGGATGTAATGGTAAGTGTACAACATCACTTATTTAGTATACTTGCTGAACTATTTAACTTGCATCCAAACAGCAATAACCAATCAGACAAATCCAGATTGTTGAGCATGCTTTAAGACTATGACGTGGGCTTTTAAAAATGTCAATGTCATAAAATGAGTAAAGGTTGGAAGGAGGGACTCTTCTATATTATAATAGATGAAGAAACATGAAAACTAAATTCATCTGTAACCCTGGATTTGATCTTGGGTTGAAATAAATAGCAAGAAAAGAATATTACTGGGTCAATTAAGGAAATCTGAATATAAACTGTATATTAGGTAATATTATGGTATCAGTTTAACTTTATTGGATATAACAATAACATAATAATAAATAAATACAATAATCACTTAATTTTTCAGATACATGCTGAAGTACTTAGGGTTGAAATGTCACGTCTGTAACTTAAATAACTCAGCAAACAAACATTTCCTAAAGTTTTATAATTGTAGGTTTTACATTTAGGCGTATAATCCAAATTGAGTTATTTTTTGTTATATGGTGTGAGTTATGGGTTGAAGTTCACTTTTTTTGCCTATGAATATACAATTGTTCCAGAACCATTTATTGGAAAACTATATTTAATTGACTTTGTTCCCTTATTAAAAATCAGTTGACTGTCTATTCTGTTCCACAGATCTCTTTATCTTTCTGACACCAATACCATAGTGTCTTGATTGTTATAACTTTATAATATGTCTTGAAGCCAGGTAGTATAAGTTCTCCAACTTTGTTCTACTATTCCAATGTGTGTTGAGTATTCTCGTGCCTTTCCATTTTCATGTAAATTTTAGAATCACCCTGTCAATTTCTCCAAAAAATGCCTATGTAGATTTTTATTGGGTATGCATTGAATCCATAGGTCAGTCTGGAGCACTGTTGACATCTTAACAAAATAGAATCTTCCTGCTCATTAATGCAAAGTATCACTTCATTTACTGAAATCTTTAATTTTTCTCAGCAATATTTTATACTTTGCAGTAAACAAATATTAAAACATCTATTGTCAAGTTTCTCTCTATTTCATACTTTTTGATGTTATTGTACATTGACAAATTTAATTTTACTTCTATACAATAGCAGCAATTAGAAATTAAAATTTTTTATTTTAAATAATGAAATTTTTGTATTTTAGTAGAGGTGAGGTTTTGCCATGTTGGCCAGGCTGGCCTCAAACTCCTGACCTCAAGTGATCCATCTGCCTCAGACTCCCAAAGTGCTGGGATTACAGGCATGAGCCACTCTGCCCAGCCGAGGTCAACTTTGTTAGATTTGCACATATGAGTGACATCATGTGGTATATGCCTGGCTTAGTTCACTTAACATGATATCTTCTGGATTCATCTACGTTGTAGCAAAGGACAGGACTTCCTTCTTTTTTAAGGGTGTATACTATTCCATTGTGGATATGTACTTCATTTTTTTAATCCATTCATCTGTTGATTGACAGTTAGGTTGGTTCCATACTTGGTTATTGTGAATAAGGCTGCAGTGAACATGGGAGTGCAGATATCTCTTCAACATTATGGTTTCATATCCTTTGGATATATACTCAGTGGTAAGATTCCTGGCTCATGTGGTAGTTCTGTTTTTAATTTCGTGAGGGACCTTCATACTGTTTTTCATAAGGACTCTACTAATTTACATTCCTACCAACAGCGAATAAGGGTTCTATTTTCTGCACATCCTTGCTAACACGTCTTATCTTTTTTGCTTTTGATAATAGTCATTCTAACAGGCATAAAGTGATATCTCATTGTGGTTTTAATTTGCATTTCCCTGATGATTTGTGATGTTGAACATTTTTTTTTCATATACCTACTAGCCATTTGTATGTCTTCACTTGAGAAATTCTATTCAAGGCCTCTGACCAGTTTTTAATTAGGTTATTTGCTTTCTTATTATTGAGTTGTTTCAATTCCTTACATATGTTGGATATTAACCCCTTGTCAGATGTTTGGTTTGCAAATATATTTTCTGATTCTGCAAGTTGTCACTACTCTGTTCATTGTTTTTGTAGTTATGCAGAAGTTTTGTAATTTGATGTAATCCCATTTGTCTAATTTTGTTTTTGATGCTTGTGATTTGGGGGACATACCCACAACTGATCTTAGCCAAAAGGCTGAGAAGTTATTTAGGTCATATTAAAAAATATCACTGCCAAGACCAATGTCATGGAGCTTTTTTTCCTAGGTTTTCTTAAAAAACAAAAACATTTTTAATCCAATTATCTGTTCAACTAATGCTTGGTACCTTTTGACAGTCAACTCCCCATTCATCCAAATCCCTAGCCTCTGGTAACCATCATTCTACTCTCTGCTTCTATAAGTTTGGTTGCTTTAGATTCCACAAATAAGTGAGAACATACAGTATTTGTCTTTGTATGCTTGGTTTATTTCACTTAGCACATGGATGGAATTGTTCTCCAATTCCATCCATGTTGTTGCAGATGACAAAATTCCTTTCTTTTTAGTTTAGGTTTTGTTTTGTTTTGTTTTGTTTTTCTGTGAGACAGGGGCTTCTTGTTCCTTTGCCCTGGCTGGAGTACGGTGGCATGATGTACTGCAGCCTCGACCTTCCAAGCTCAACAGTCCTCCTGCCTCAGCCTCCTGAGTAGTTGGGACTACAGATGGGTACCACCACACCTGGCCAATTTTTTTATCTTTTGTAGAGCTGGGGGTCCCACTATGTTGCCCAGGCTGGTCTCAAACTCCTGGGCTCAAGTGAGCCTCCCCACTCAGCTTCCCAAAGTGCTGGGATTACAGGTGTGAGCCACTGTGCCTGGCCAGCATTTCCTTTTAGTATTCTATTGTGTATGGATACTATATTTTCTCTATCCATTAAGCAAGCTATCAGTGGACACTTAAATTGGTTCCGTAACTGCCAACTGAATAATGCTGCAGTGAACATGGGAGTGCAGACATCTTTTCAACATACAGACTTCAAATCTTTTGGGTTAATACCCAGAAGTGGGATTGCTAGATCATATGGTAATTCTATTTTTAGTTTTTTGAAGAGTTTTTATACAGGTTTTTATAGTGGCTGCAATAATTTACATCTCCACCAGGAGTATACAAGGGTTCTGTTTTCTCCACATTCTCACCAACACTGATCTTTCGTCTTTTGAATATGGCCATTCTGACAAGTGTGACATGATAGCTCATTGTGGTTTTAATTTGCATTTCCCTAATGATTAGTGATGTTGAGCATTTTTTCATATACCTGTTTGCCTTCTTTTAAGAAATATCTATTTCTTTCCAGGTATATCTTCTTTTAAGAAATATCCATTTAGGTCCTTTGCCCATTTTTTCTTTCTATGTATTTTTGTTGTTTTCTTCAAAGGCATGATCATTAATTTTTGCCATTTTTCAATCCAATTATTTGGTTTCCTTTTAGAGTTCAGTTCCTTATATACTTTAGACATTAACCATTTTTCAGATGTATGAAGGTCTAATGTAATTCTTCTGTCAGTAGACAGCCAGTTGTCCCAGCAGTATTTATTGAAGAGACTGTCCTGTCTGCATTGTTTGTTCTTAGTGTCTTTATTGAAAATTAAGTGGCCATAAACGTATGGGTTTATTTCTGAGCTCTCCATTCTATTCTATTGGTCTATGTGTCTGTTATTATGTCAGTACCATCCTGTTTTGATTACTATAGATTTGTAGTAGATTTTGAAATCAGGTTATGTGGTATCTGAAGCTTTGTTCTTTTTGATCAGGATGGCTTTCACTATTCATGGTCTTTTATGGTTCCAAGCAAATTTTAGGATTGTTTTTATATTTCTGTGGAAAATGTAATTGGAATTTTGACAAGGATTGCATTCAATCTGTAGATCACTTTGGGGATCATGGACATTTTAACAATGTTAATTCTTCTAATCCATGAACACAAAATGTTTGTGCTTTCTTCAGTCTTTTTCATCAACGTTATTCCTACACATTTTTTTGAAACTATTGTATTTGGGATTGTTTGCTTGATGTCTTTTTCAGATAGTTCATTGTTAGAACATGGAAATGCTATGGACTTTTTTATTGTTATTGATTTTGTATCCTATAACTTTACTGAAATTTTTTATTAGTGCCAACATTTTAGAGTTTTCATGTCATCTGCAGACAGAGAAAATTTAACTTCTTCCTTTCCAATTTGAGTGCCTTTTTTTTTAATAAGAAAATATTCGTGTCTTTTATTTTCCTTTTCTTTTATTTTTGGTTGACAGGTAATAATTGTAGATATTTACGGGATACAGAGTGATATTTTGATACACATGTATAATGATCAAATCAGAGTAATTAGCATGTCCATCACCTCAAACACTTATTGTTTCTTTGTTAGAAACCTTCAAAATCCTTTCTTCTAGCTTTTTGAAAATATACAATATATTAATAACTCTAACCACTCTACAATACTACATAACACTAGAACTTATTCCTCCTATCCCAGCTGTAATTTAGTATTCATTAATCAACCTCTCTTTATCCTCCCCTCCCCATGCCCTACCCAGCCTCTAATAACTACAGTTTTCCTCTCTGCTTCTGTGAACTTAATTTTTTTTTTTAGCTCCCATATATGAGTAAGAAATGTGGTGTTTATCTTATTATGCCTGACTTATTTTGCTTAACATGATATCATTTACGCTTATTCATGTTGCCACAAATGGCAAGATTTCATTCTTTTTTATGGCTGAATAGCATTCCACTGTGTGTACATATCACATTTTTAAAATCCATTCATTCATTTATGGACATTTGGGTTGATTCCGTATCTTTGCTATTGTAATAACAATAAACATGAACATGCAGATATCTCTTCAATATGCTGATTTCCCTTCATTTGAATAAATATTCAGTGGGATTGCTGGATCATATGAAAGTTGTATTTTTATTTTTTTAAAAAACCTCCATACTGTTTTCCGTGACTCTACAAATTTACATTTCCACCAAGAGTGTATAAAAGTTCCATTTTCTTCGCATCCTTGCCAATATTTGTTATTTTTAAATCTTTTTTGTAATAGCCATTTTAACTATTTATATCTCATTCTGGTAAGATATCTCATTCTGGTTTTGATTGCATTTCCATGATGATTACTGGTGTTGAGAATGTATATGTGTTGGCCATTTGTATGTCTTCTTTTGAGAAATGTCTATTCATATCCTTTATCCACTTTTTTTTTTTTTTTTTTTTTTTTTTTTTTTTTTTTT
>NW_016107347.1:578529-584522 GCF_001604975.1 Cebus imitator | reverse complement strand
AATTTTTGTATTTTCAGTAGAGATGGGGTTTCGTCATGGCGAGAATGGTCTCGATCTCTTGACCTCGTGATCCGCCCGCCTCGGCCTCCCAAAGTGCTGGGATTACAGGCGTGAGCCACCGCGCCCGGCCTTTTATCCACTTTTTAATGTGACCTTTGTTCTCTGGAGTTGTTTCGATTTCTTTTATATTATGGATATTAATCCCTTCTTAGATAAATAGTTTGCAAATATTTTTTTCTCATTCTATACATTGTCTCTTCTATCTGCTAAATCATTTCCTTTTCTTTGCAGAAGCTCTTTAGTTTGATATAGTCCTGTTTGGTTTAGTGGCCTATGCTTTTGAAGTCTTGCCCATAAAATCTTTGCCTACACCAACATCCTAGAGCATCTCCCCTGTTTTATCCTATTATAATAGTTTTATAGTTTTGGGACTTTGTGTGCGTTTCATGTCTTTCTCTTGCCTAATTGTTTTGGCTAGGACTTCCAGTACTATGTTGAACAAGAGTGGTGACGGTGAGCATCTTTGTATTGCCCTTTTTTTTTCTTTTTCTCTTTTTTTTTTTTTTTTCTTATAAATGTATAAAAGGTCATAATTTGTTTTTTTTTTTTTTGAGGTAGAGTGTCACTTTGTCACTCAGGCTGGAGTGCAGCATTGCGATCTTAGCTCATTGCAACATCCGCCTCCTGGATTCAAGCAATCCTTCCACCTCTGCCTCCCAAGTAGCTGGGACTCCATGCCCTCATAATTTTTGTACTTTTTGGTAGAGTTTCAACATGTTGGCCAGGCTGGTCTCAAACTCCTGACCTCAAGTAATCCATCTGCCTCTGCTGGGATTACAGGTATGAGCCACTGCACAAAAAATTTTCATCAATATAATGTTAGCTATGGGCCTGTCATATGTGACCCTTATTATATTGAGGCACATTCCTTTTATAAATAATTTGTGGAAAGTCTTTATTATGAAAGGATGTTGAATTCTATTCACTATATTTTCTGTATCTATTGAGATTATCACATGGATTTGTCTTTTATTCTGTTAATGTTGTGTATTACATTTATTGATTTACATATGTTGAACTATCCTTGCATCCCAGGTATAAATCTCACTTGGTTGTAGTGAATGATCCTTTTAATGTGCTATTGAATTTTGTTTGTTAATATTTCATTGAGGATTTTAGCAGGTTTATTCATCAGGAATATTGGCCTGTAATTTTCTCTTCTTGCAGTGTCCTTGTCTAGTTTTGGTATCAGGATAATGATGGCCTTTCTTTCTTTTTTTTTTTTTTTCCAGACATAGCTTCACTCTTATTGTCAAGCTGTAGTGCAATGACGTGGTCTTAGCTCACTGCAACCTCTGCCTCCTAGATTCAAGTGATTCTCCTGCCTCAGCCTTCCAGGTAGCTGGGATTACAGGCATGTGCCACCATGCCCAGCTAATTTCTGTATTTTTAGTAGAGACAGGGTTTCACCATGTTGGCCAGGCTGGCCTGAACTCCTGACTCAGGTGATCCACCAGCCTCAGCCTCCCAAAGTGCTGGGATTACAGGTGTCAGCCACTGCACCCAGCCAATGCTGGCCTTTCTTTGAGTGCTTTAAAGATACTGCTACATTTTCCCTGTCCAGTCTATCATTGAACACATGGACACAGGGAGGGGAGCACTACACACTGGGGTCTGTAGGGGAGAAATAGGGGAGGGACGGTGGAGGGTGGGGAGTTGGGGAGAGATAGCAAGGGGAGAAATGCCAGATATAGGTGAAGGGGAGGAAGACAGCAAACCACACTGCCATGTGTGTACCTATGCAACAATCTTGCATGTTCTTCACATGTACCCCAAAATCTAAAATGCAGTAAAAACAAAACAAAACAAAATAAAATAAAATAAAATAAATAAATAAAATAAAGATATTGCTACACTATTTTCTTGCTTGCATAGTGTCTGACAGGAAACCTAACTCATCTTTCTTATTGTTTCTCTTTATGTGAAGTGTTATTTTTCTCAAGTCTCTTCTAAGATTTTCCTTTTGTCACTAGGTTTAAACAATTGGATTATGGTGTGTCCCCATGTTCTCGTGTTTTCTTCATGTTTCTTGTGCTTAGAATCTATTGAGTTTCTGGATTCGTGAGTTTATAGTTTTTTTTGGATTTGGAAATATTTCAGCTATGATTTCTTCAAGCATTTTGCAACTCCCTCCTTGCCCTCTTTCCTTTAGCAACTCCTATTACACATTACACACATATTTGGCTCTTTGAAGTTATCCCATGGTTCGATGATACTTTGCTTATTTTTTTCTTGGTCTTTTTTTTAAATCTTCTGTGCTTCATTTTGGATAGTTTCTATTGCTGTGTCTCCAAGTTCATTTATCTTTCCTTCTGTGATGTCTAATCTGATGTTTATCCCATTCAGTGTGTTTTTCATTTCATACGTTTTAGTTTTCATCTGTGGAAGTTCGTTTTTAAAAACGTCTTATATTTCTTTACTTAATTTGTTAAATATTTCTCTAAGCTTTTGAACATATGGGTTACTGTTATCATAACTGTTACCCTTATTTATTAATGCCATAATCTGTGTCATTTTAAAAGTATTTTTGATAAATTTAACTTTTTCTCCTCGCTATCAGTTTTATTTTCCAATTATTTGTATGCCTGGTCATTGTTTTTTTAATGCACAACATTGCGATTTTTATCTTGAGAGATGCTGTATATTTTTGTTTTATTAAAAATATTCTTGTACTTTGTTCTGGAATGTGGTCAGGCTTATTGGGAAATAATTGAATACTTTTGGGTCATACTTTTAGGCTTTGTTTAGCAGGATCAGAGCAACATTTACCCTAGGGTTAGTTTTTTTTTCTCACTACTGAGCCAAAAACCTTCAGTCCTATGAATGATGAGGTTTTTCACTCTGGATGATGGAAATAGCTACTATTCCTGGCCTTGCATGAGAACTGAGGTAGTTTGCTCTTATCCTTTACCTGGTCTCAGGGAGTTTTCGGTCACATGCTTCATCAGTTCTCAATGGAAACTTTGAAGGGGACCCTCTGTAAAACACAGATGCTCACTCTCCACTCTTCCTCGGTTCTCTTCTGTGAGAACTCTAACCATATTGGCTTCCCTGGACTCCCAGCTCCATCTCCTGACCTCAGGAAGGCCACTGGGCTCTACCTGTGCTGCCCTCTCTGTGTCACGGCCTGGAAACCTTTTTAAATAGTAAACTGGGAAATCCTAAAGTTTGCCTCATTGGTTTCCATCACTCAGAGATCCCTGTCCTTTATTGTTTATCTCCATTATCTTGAGAGCTGTAATTTTAAATATTTGCCCAGGCTTTGTTCAGATATTTTGACGGGTTTTTTTTTTTTCAACTTTTGTTTTAGACTCACTGGGTACCTGTGCAGGTTTGTTATCTGGGTATATATTGTGTGATGCCAAGGTTTGGGGCACTAAAGATGCTGCCATCCAGCACTGAGCTTAGTAAGAACCTAACAGTTAGTTTTCCAACCCTTCCCCTGCTCCCTCCCTTCCCCGGCTGGTAGTCGCTCATGTCTGTTGCTACCATCTTTATGTACATGTAGATCCTCTTATAAGTAAGAACATGTGGTACTGGTTTTCAGTTCTTGTGTTAATTAGCTTAGGATGTCCAGGTTTCTTTAGGCGTTTTACACAAGAAGGTAAACCTAATTTCTGTTACTCCATCGTGGTCAGAAGCATAAGTCCCACCTTATTGTTTGTTGCTATTGTTGTTTTAGAAACAGGATCTCACTCTGCCCCCCAGGCTGTGTGCAATGGCACAATCATGGCTCACTGCAGCCTCAACCTCCTGGGCTCAGGTAATCCTCTTACTTCAGCCTCCTGAGTAGCTGGGACTACAGGCCTGCGCCATCATGCCTAGCTAATTGTTTTAATTTTTTTTATAGTGACAGAGTCTGGCGGTGTTGTCCAGGCCCATCTCGAACTCTGTGCTTCAAGTGATCCTCCTGTCTCTCAAATTGCTGGGAGTATAGGCATGAGCCACTGCATCCAGCAGACCACATGATTGTTTTTATGCATTTAAAAACATCCTCAGAGACAAGTGCCAACTGATCTGCTTTCCTGGACTCGAATAACTTTCAAGTTACTCCCAGGTAATAATTACCATTTTTGTTAGTGCTCTGGTTACAAAGTTGAGTATGTTTATCCTCATTCTCTTTTATTTTAACGTACAATTTTGTAGTAGGCAGTAATTTTAAAGAATGCGTATATTGTGGTATAGCAGCTATGGCCTGTACACTTAAATAACCTGTGCAATTGAAATGTACGATTGGTATGTACTTTAGGTAAAGTCAGAGAATACATAAAAACAGATCTTTAATAACATTTTACAAAGTGAAACTAGATGGTCATGTTACCAGAAAAGGGTCCCAATCCAGACCCAAAGAAAGGGCTGTTGAATCTTGCGCTGAAAAAATTCAAGGTGATTCCATAAAAAGAAAACACCTTATTAAAAAAGTGAAGGAATAAAGAATGGGTACTTCTAGGCAGAACAGAGCCGAGGGCTCCTGGCTATCCACTTTTATGGTCGCTTCCTGATTATATGCTAAATAAGGGGTGGACTATTCATGAATTTTCCAGGAAAGGGTTAGGCAATTACGTGAACTGAAGGTCCCACCCCTTTTTAAACCATATAGGGTAACTTCCTGATGTTGCCATGGCATTTTTAAACTGTCATGGCGCTGGTGGGAGCGTCTTTCAGTTTGCTAATACATTACAATTAGCATATAATGAGCAGTGAGGATCACCAGAGGTTACTCCCATCGCCATCTTGGTTTTGGTGGGTTTTATCCGGCTTCTTTACCACAACCTGTTTTATCAGCAAGGTCTTTATGACCTTTCTCTTGTGCTGACTGCCTGTTTCATCCTGTGACTTAAAATATCTAACCTCCTGGGAATGCAGCCCAGAAGTCTCAGCCTTATTTTACCCAGCTCCTATTCAGGATGGAGTTGTTCTTGTCCAAATGCCTCAGTCAGATCTTTGAAAGTAGGTTTCATTTTATTTAAATCATTGTATTTCGCTTTCCCATAGTGCCCAACATATACATACTCAAAAACTATTTTTTGTTTTGCTATAATAATAGACTTATTCGTAGACCAGGAATATATTATTTTCATTATTATGATTAACAGAGCTATTAAGTATTGATTGTGTACTATAACCTAGGCAGTCTGCCAGACACTGTATACAGCATCTAGTATTGCTTCTGCGATGGAACAAAACCTCATCAAACTCCTGACCTGATTCCCCCAAATTTTAACGTATGGCTTTGGCTCTTTCAGTACGTAACAGCAGCAACCATTGCTTTTATTTCCCTCACTGTAAAATTTTAGTCCTTTTTTGTAGATGAGGAAATGGAGTCAGGAAAGTTAAACAACATGCTCAAAACTCTACAACTAGTAACTGGTACTATTGGTCTGATTCCAAAACCCGAGCATGTTGTATTGCTTTGTCCTCTGCTACCATGAAATGTAGCAGAGCTTAGTGACTATTTTCTCTGACAAACTCCTTCATTTAGTCTTTATTGTCTTAGAGGAGAGAATAAAAAGAGTTGTTTTATGATAGGACTAGAGGTATCAGGGTAGGTAGGGTAATTATGCATCTTGAGTTTTCTGAATTTACTCAGGGATCAAACTCAAGTCCAGGGAGATTTCCCATGGCTGTTTTATATCTGAAGACCAGAAATAGATTATGTTCAATAAGCACAATTAACTAAAATATACCAAATCCCCTGTGTCCTTTCAGATAACCTTTACAAAAGTATGATGTATTTCCTTCAGTAGAGATGTATTAGCCCCTCAAGCGCACCCCAGTTATTTCAGTACTGACAACAAACTTGTTTGACATGGAGACCCTTTGCAGAGTTACGCAAGGGCCTAGACCAGATGAAATACTGAGCTTTGATCTCAAATAATTTTCCAAATAATATTGTGGTATAAGCTGAAAAAGAATAAAATTATAGGGCCGGG
>NW_016107347.1:575709-578231 GCF_001604975.1 Cebus imitator | reverse complement strand
AAAAAAAAAAAAAAAAAAAGAATAAAATTATATTGCACATGTAACAGTTTCCTACATGCTGCTTCCCTACAACCAGTAAGCCAGACTTCATATTACTAGGGGGTTGGGTCTGAGCAAGCAGGGCCATGAGCAGGGGTCCTATCATGAAGGAAGTCAAGGTATGTGAGCCCAGATTGTCCTCATAAGGAGGAAAGCAGCCTGGATGCACAGACAGGGTCCATAATTGATCTGAATTGCCTTCGGTCTCAGTCTAGATTTAGCATCAGGTCATTGGTGCCTAGCACTGTGGCAATGAGGGATTATTTTTATTCAGCATTCTGTGTTTGTGCAAAGAATGCACAGTCATTAATCATTTAACTCTTGTTCCCATGAGACTTTTGTAAAGTAAATGGGAAAGAAATAACACAATTCTTAATTCACAGATGCAAAAATAGAAGCCATGTTGTTTATGGAGGTTTACACACTGAAAGAGCTAAAGCGATACATTAGAATTCAGGGGAACAAGGCCAGGAGTCTGATGAGTTTTTGTTCTACCACAGAAGTGAGATTTTTCTGGTTTTGCATTAAATGGACTTCCTTATTTTTCATTTTGAAAGCAACATGATAGATACTGAGGTGTGCTGAGGAAAAAAATCAGAATTTACCTCCTTACATTATATAGTCTGAAAATTCTGCTGAGTTCCCACAAAGTTTTTGGAATCCAAACATGCCTTTAAGTTTAAGTAGTAAAGATTTTAAACCATTGCTCATCTTGAGTTTTCCAATAAGAAAGAGAATACCATATAAGCAAATACATACAGTGTGGCTGTGAATAGCTAGTAATCAGTTACAAGGGAAGAGGATGGCATGGGGACTTGCCACCTGGAATTAATCTGGTGGGCTTCCTGGAGGGGGTGTATTATGAATTTCAATTTTAAAAATATTTCAAAGATCCTTCAGGCGAGATGCTTTGAAATGATTTTCCTGGTTCTTTCTATTAAGTGTAAACACTACATAAAACTTTCTATTAATTGTAAACACTACATAAAACTTGGTAAATATCACAAGAAAGAGAAATTGCCAGAGGGGTTCACAAGGGCATATTTCAGAATAATGGAAAATAAATGAAGAAAAGTTTTCTGACAGTGAGATCTTTCAGATCAGTTCGTAATGAGGTATTTCAGGGGGCAGATGGGTAGAACAGCAGAGAGAATGGTATTAGTGGAAGCCATATGAATCAGACTGGGTAAAGCAGAGGAAGTTCAAATTTGGAATCAGCAGGGGAGGTATAGGGGCAGCAAATACAATTAGGGTTAGAGCTAACTCACTTCCTTTAGCATAATTCAGACATTGCATTCAAATCCATTTAGAAGCTGTATGACTGAAAGTCACAGCTTCTTTATTTGTAAAATAGTACAAACAAGGCCTACCTCATAAGCTAAGGAGCGAAATTTTTAAGTCTGAAAAATGCTTAGAAGGTACATGGCACCAAGGGCAAATCCAGGTTAAGCTTATACAGTATTTGAGGACTTCTTTAAGAAAAAAAATACACAACTCTGAATATAAAATCAGGTAGTAAAGTGAACATATTTTATAGTAAGAACTCAAAACAAATCAGCCAGGCTCAGTGGCTCACACCTGTAATCCCAGCACTTTGGGAGGCTGAGGCAGGTGGATCACCTGAGGTCAGAAGTTCAAGACCAGCCTAGCCAACACAGTGAAACTCTGTCTCTATTAAAAATACAAAAAATTAGCTGAGTGTGGTGGCGGGCACCTGTAATCCCAGCTGCTCAGGAGGCTGAGGAAGGAAAATAACCTGAACACTGGAGGCGAAGGTTGTGATGAACAGTGAGCCAAGATTATGGCATTGCACTCCAGCCTGGGCAACAAGAGTGAAACTCCTTCTCAAAATAAATAAATAAAACAAATAAATAAGTAATAATAAATCACTAATTCCAAAAGAACACTAACAAAGAATAAAAAAATCACAAAATCCAAGAAAACAACATGCTGCTTTTATTTATTAACTATCTGAAATATTTCTATTATATATGTAATATATAATATATATGCATATATTATACATTATATTACTTATATCTAATTATATATAATGTAACATTATATTATATATTACATATAATATAATTCTATTATATATAATAATATATAATTAGATGTATAAATATGTAATATATTCTATTATGTAGAATATATATATAATTATAATATATGTATACACATATAGTTGTACATATTATGATTGCTTCTTTTTTTTCCCATTTATTTATTTTATTGCATTTTAGGTTTTCGGGTACATGTGAAGAACATGCAAAATTGTTGCTTAGGAGCACACGTGGCAGTGTGATTTGCTGCCTTCCTCCCCATCACCTACATCTGGCATTTCTCCCCTTGCTCTCTCTCCCCAGCTTCCCACCCCCCACCGTCCCTCCCCTATTTCCCTCCAACTGATCCCAGTGTGTAGTGCTCCGCTCCCTGTGTCCATGTGTTCTCATTGTTCAACACCCGCCTATGAGTGAGAA
>NW_016107347.1:553722-573979 GCF_001604975.1 Cebus imitator | reverse complement strand
GGCATCCTTGTCTGGTGCCACATTTCAAGGGGAATGCTTCCAGTTTTTGCCCATTCAGTATGATATTGGCTGTTGGTTTGTCATAAATAGCTTTTATTATTTTGAGATACGTTCCATCGATATCTAGCTTTTTGAGTGTTTTTAGCATAAAGGGCTGCTGAATTTTGTCAAAGGCCTTCTCTGCATCAATTGAGATAATCATGTGGTTTTTGTCTTTGGTTTTGTTTATGATTGCTTCTTTATATGACAATTTTATAATACCGCGTTGTATGGAGTGAATAAAAACATAGTTCAACTTTCCTTTAGTATAGTTTATTAAAATTTTTTATTGTTGATAGTTTAGGGAAATTTTTTTAACAGCACATTTTGTTGCTTGAAATGCCATGCAAAATTTTACAATTTTTGTCAAATTTGGAAAAACTTTTATCAAGATTTTACATGTGAGAGTTGTAAGATTTAGATAACACTTCCGTGACTAGGTTCCAGCTATGTACATTTCAAATCTTGCTTCTCCTCCACTATTCTAATTTCAGGGTGGGCCGTTGTAGGATGTATTCAGGTAACATCAGAACTCATCAGAGAATCAGCATTGTAGGATGCTGATCATCCCAACATGATGTCCCTCACCAAGCTCAGTGGTGAGCAGTCGATGAAGGGAGCATTTATGGAATCCATTGATACAACCAGGTGGTTAGCAGTCAACTCTACAAAGAAGTGATGCAAACCATATAATACCTTTCATTCCACTCAGGTTAAGTATATCTTCAACCCAACTCTGATGCCACTTCTCACAAAGGGAAATGTGACAGAGGGGAAGTCGGGGCAGCAGTATTAACTAATTGGTGTTATATACGTTAATTTCGTGAACTTTCTGAAAACACAGAGCCATGCCTACTTATTGATAGAGGCCCTGTGAGGGACTTGGGAGGGGCTCACTGCATTCGCTTCAGGACCAGCTGTCTCTACATGTCATATCAGTGTGCTGAACGATTCTTTCTCTCCAGACTAGCGATGGTTGTTCGTCATGAGCAACATGGTGGTGGTGATTTGGGGTCATGCATTCCGGAGACCCCCTGAAAGGAAGCATCTTATCCAACCACAGAAATGAGATATGCCTCCTTTAGCAGTGGTGAATCTAAATTAAATTGAGTCGTGAAGCTCTAAAGGTTTGTATAAGGAGACCCTTTGTACTGTTTTTGCTTTGCTGTATATTCTTTTCCCAACACTGACTGGTTAATTTTTAGTTCAAAACTCCTCTGAAATTGTTGTGATTTACCTGGCTCTGAACTCTTTCATCTCTCAGAAAATCTCTTGTAGGAGTGCTATTATCCCCTTCCCCCTGAAAAAATAGTAGAGGTCAGCTGGTAAGCTTGTCATCCCTAACTCAGGGCCACTCCACATTGTCCTGGGCAGAGATACTTTTGAGGCTGGTGCAAGCCAAGCAACGATCAGGAAATAAGGGCCTAGTGGTGTGGTGGTCATACTAGAAATGCAACCCCCGCAGAAACATGCTGCCCAGACTCTTGGACGAAGGGTAAAACAAATAAAGCTGCCGCCTATTGGAACGTACCCTGGCTCCTTCCACATCTGCAGGACATTTAGCCCCTTGCATCTGGTAGTGTTTGTGCAAATATAATTCCATATTCACTAATAATTCCTGGGGCTAGAGGCCCCCCCTTGGGTAACCTTGTTAATATTCTCTCAAGGCCTGGTGTGAACGCCTCATAGCATTTTGATTAGAATTCAACCTTGTGTTTTTTTCCCCCTCAGTCTCTTTCTTCCCCTCTCCTCTCATGCTTTTCTGGCCCCTGATTTCCTGGCCACCCACATCAGGAGACATTCTCCCTCCCTTCCACTCTCCATTCTCAGTTTCAAGGAATTTCCTTGTGTCAAAGGCAAAGTGTGATTGACATATTTTTCCCCTCTTAAGAGCAGTCATCTCAGTGTTTGATTTAACCATCTCCTTATGGGGCTCATACAATCATTACCTGGGTGAAAGAGACCTCCTGCTCACCCTTACTCTCAAGCACTAGCCTCAGACCTTGCAACCTGGCACTTTTATAGACTTTTAAATTGCTGTTTTCCTTCCCTTTATTTTTTTTTTAACCTTTTATTGTGGAAGTGTTAAGGGGGCACTAACAGGTGATTCCCTGGTGAGTCGTACCTTGAGCGTTAAAGATTTTTAGTTATCTGCAAACAGGTAGATCAGTTGCCTCCTCTGAGTGCTCTCTATTTGCCAAGCAAGGCATTTACTGTTCTTCAGATCTGGGGACAAGAACGGATGCCATAATACGTTCTCTAGTTTTGAATTCATCAACTCTGGGCAAGTTGTGAAGTTGTGCTTCTTTGGTTCCTTAGTTTTACTTGACCAGCTTATTTGTCTCTCAGGAAGAGAAAATAGAAAGCAAAAACAAAAGCAAACTAGCCGTAGCAGGAGGAATTATATTTAAGCCAAGAAGAATTTCTTGGAGGGTAAGGTTCTTCATGCTGGAGTGTGGGATTTTGGAAGGTATGTGCTGTCTTTCAGGGTCTGTAAAACAGGCCACCTTATCGTCGCATTACTATGGGTTTCAGCCTGAAGGGAATGAACTAGGTGACCTTGGAAGGTCACTCGCAGCTTTTCAGTTCAGAAGCAATTCTCATCTTTTCTGCCAAGAGCTCCACTTCTCACAGTGTTGGAGCAGACCCTGTCTTAAAGAAGGCTCCTGTCTTTCCAGAAGCAGCCTGAGTCACATCCCACTGTTTTACTTTCATGAATCTACATCTTCTGCTGCTGATTATGATATATTGCCTGCTCAGAGATCCCAACTGCATGCAGCTCTATTGTAGCACAATAGTTAACTTCTTAAGGAACTTCCTGTGATTCTATCCCCAAATCCCATTGTTTCAGAAGACAACAGAGTGGTAGAAGATAGAGGCTTGGATTTACAATAACAATTTTTTTTCCTTGCTGCGATTTCAGCAGTAGAGGTAGTTTTAATAAAAAGCTGTATGTCAATAACAAGAAAAACTTCAGAAATGCTGTAAATACATTGAAATTAAACAACATGCCCCTAAACCAATGGGTTAATAAAGAAATAAAAAGGGAAACTTAAAAATTTCTTGAGATGAATGAGAATGGAAACACATCATAGCAAAACCTTTGGAGCACAGCAAAAGAAGTTCTAAGAAGGAAGTTTATAGTAATACATGCCCATATCAAAGAAGAAGGAAGATTTCTAATTAAAAAAAAAAAACTAACAATGCACCTCGGGAAACTAGAGAAACAAAATGAACCAAACCCAAGGTTGGTAGAAGGAAGGAAATACAAAAGCTCAGCACAGAAATAAATGAAAGACTAAAAAAATAATAATTGAAAGAATCAATAAGATAAAGATTTGTTTTTTGAAAAGATAAAATAGACCTTTAGCTAGACTAAGAAAAAAATATTCAAATAAATAAAATCAGAGATGAAAAAGGACACATTACAATTCATACTACAGAAACAAAAAAGATTATAAGAATTTTGAATGACAACCATACACCAACAAATTTGATAACATAGAAGAAATGGATCAATTCCTGGAAGCATACAACCTACCATGACTAAATCATAAAAAATAGAAATATGGACACACCAATAAGTAGTGAGGAAATTGAATCAGGAATAAAACGTTTTCTATCAAAGAAAAAACTAAGACGTGAGAGCTTCACTGCTGAATTCTACCAGGCATGTAAAGAAGAACTAATACCAAGCCTCATACTTTTAAGGAAGCTAAAGAGGAAGAGGAGGGAATACTTTCACACTCAATTTATGAGGCAGCATTACTCTGATATCAAATGAGACAAGGGCACAGCAAAAAAAGAAAACTACAGGCCTATCCTGAAGTCATACTAACTGACTTCAATATAAACTGTATCTCTGATGAACATAGATGCAAAATTCTCAAAATGACACTAGCAAATCAAGTATAGCAACCTATTAAAAAGATCATTCACTACAATCAAATGGAATTCATTCCAGGGACACAAGAGTGGTTGAACATCTGTAAATCAATACATTTGATATATCACATTAACAAAAAGAAAAACAAAACCCATATAGTGATTTCTATAGATGCTGAAAATTCATTTGACAAAACTCAACATTCCTTCATGATCAAAACTCTCAACAAATTATATATAAAAGGAATGTACCTCATCATGATAAAGGCCATATATGGCAAACCCACAACTAACATCATACTAAATGGGAAAGAGCTGAAAGCTTTCCCTCTAAGATCAGAAAAAAGACAGGGATGCCCACCTCTTACCACTTCTATGTAACATAATGTTGAAGGACAACATAGCCCTAACCAGAGCAATTAGACAAGAGAAAGAAATAAAAGGCATCTAAATTGAAAAGGAGGAAGTCAAATTGCCGCTGTGTGCAGATGAAATGGTCTTATATATACAAACCCTAAAGACTCTGCCAAAAAAAGAAAAAAACAAAAACAAAGTATTAGAACTGATTAAAAAAATTCAGTAAATCAAGGTAAAATAATCAGCAGCATTTCTATACAGTAATAGTGAAGTATCTGAAAAAGAAATCCAGAAAACAATTTCATTTACAATAGCTTTTAAAAAGGAAGATACCTAGGAATGAACTTAACCAAGGCAATGAAAAATCCTTGAGATACTGGTGAAAGAATAGAATAATACACAATTAATTAGAGAGATATCCTATGTTCATGGATTGAAAGAATTAATATTGTTAAAATTGTCAACACTGCCAAAAGTTATCTACAGATTTATGATAATCCCTATACAAATGCCAACGACATTCTTTACATAAATAAAAAAAAAGTCTACAATTCTTTTGGAATCACAGAAGACCCTGAATAACCAAAGCAACCCTGAGCAAAAACAATAAAGCTGGAGGCATCGAACTAATTGCCTTCAAAATATATTACAAAGCTAGGCCAGGCAAAGTGGCTGTTACCTGTAATCCCAGCACTTTGAGAGGCCAAGGCAGGAGGATCACCTGAGCCCATGAGTTCAAGGCCAGCCTGGGCAACATAGCAAGACCCTATCTCATCTTTCTATCTATGTATCTATCTACATATGTATATTAATGTTAAATATTAATGTATTATATATATGTGTGTGTGTATGTGTATTTATATATACTACAAAGCTATAGTAACCAAAAACAACATGATACTGGCATAAAAATGGACATATAAACCAGTGGAACGGAATAGGGATCACGGAAAAAACTCATGCACTTTATTTAATTTTCAATAAAGGTGCTTAGAAGATATACTGGGAAAAAGACAGGCTCTTCAACAAACAATGCTAGGGAAATTGGATATTCACGTGCAGAAGAATGAGACGAGGGCCCTACATCTCACCATACAAAAACAAACTCAAAATGGATTAAAGAACTAAATGTTAAACCTGAAACTATGAAACGACTAGAAGAAAACATAGGGAAAATGCTTCATAACATTGGACTGGGCAAGGATTTCTAAAATAAAGACCTCAAAAGCACAAGCAACAAAAGCAAAAATGGAGAAGTGGAATTACATCAAACTAAAAAGTCTTTTCATAGCAAAGGAAACAGTTAACAGAACAAAGACAACCTACAGAATATGAAAGAATATTTATAAACTCTACATCTGTCAAGGGGTTAATATCCAGACTACATGAAAAACTTAACAGCAAAAAAGCAAATAACCCAGTGAAGAAATGGCAAAAGACCTTAACAGAAATTTCTCAAAAGAATACATACAAATGGCCAACAGGTATATGAATAAATGTTCAACATGACTAATCCTCAGGGAAGTGCAAATCAAAACCCCAATGAGATGTCATGTCACTCAAGGTAGAATAGCTATGATGAAAAAGCTAAGAGATAACACATATTGGTGGGAATGTGGAGAAAGGGAACCCTTACACACTGTTGGTGAGCATGTAAATTAGTACAGACATTGTGGAAAACAGTATGGAGGTGCCTCAAAAAATTAAAAGTAGAACTATCATAGGATCCAGCAATGCCACTACTGGGTATATATCCAAATAAAATGAAATCAGTATAGCAAAGAGATATCTGCATGTCCATAGTTTTGCATGTCCATAATTATATATTTTACAAATATATAATTAACCTCAGTGTTCAATGCTAATAAATGGATAAAGAAAATGTGGTATGCATATACAGTGGAATACTATTCAGCTATAAAAAGAAATGAGTTTGTCAATTGCAATAGTATGGATGAACCCAGATAACATTATTTTAAGTGAAATAGACACAGAAAGACCATCATTGCATGATATCACTCATGTGGAATCTTAAAAAGAAAAAAAGCTGGTATCATACAAGCAGAGAGTAGAACAATGGTTACCAGAGTCTGGAGAATGGGAAGGAGGAGGGAAGGATGAGGAGAACTTGGTTAATGAGTACAAAGTTACATAGGAAGAATAAGTTCTGGTGTTTTTTTGTACAGTAGAGTGACTACAGTTAACAGTAAGATATTGTTATATTACAAAGTAGCCAGAAGAGAGGCTTTTGAATGCTCTTGTCACAAAGAAACGATAAATGAATGAGGTGATGGATATGCTGACTACCCTTGTTTCATCATTATACAACATATACATGTTTATGAATATCAGATTGTACTCCATAAATAAGTAAAATTACAATGTGTCAATTAAAAATTTAAAAACTAAACACATATAACTGTAATGCCCTATTTTATTGTGCAAAGCCAGCATTAAGTGATATTTCGCTTTAAATCAGGAGTAATGACCTGTCTATTGATCACTAACATACTCTTGTTAGCATGGCATGACATAAATACTTTCTTGTCACACTAGTCATCCATGTTGTGATAAACAAATTGTAAAGCCAATTAAGCAAAGCAGGCATATGTTCTTACATTGCCAGTAATAACATTGTGTGTATTATAAATTCTATTTTTAATTGGTGCTATATCCCATTGCTTTAGGAAAACTTGGCTGTAGAGAAAATGTTAATACTATCCATTACATAAAAACCACCCAAAATACCTGTTAGTCCATGGACTTCCCAGACAAATATCTGAATCTGAAAATAGAATTACTGGATTGTGTGTAGAAAGAAGAATTATCCTAAAAAATACTGGCTCAAAAATTTAAGATGGACCCCAAGACATTTTCAGCTTGTCTCAATTTTCTATTACAGGTTCCAAGAACCATTCATTGATGTCAAGATCTGAAGAGCTCATGTGGTCCGCAAATTAATCTAAATCTTTTCTCTTCTTTTTTCGTTTTTTTGAATCGGAGTCTCACTCAGTTTCCCAGGCTGGAGTGCAGTGGCACCATCTTGGCTCACTGCAACCTCTGTACCGCCCTGGTTTAAGCAGTTCTGCTCCCTCAGCCTCCCAAGTAGCTGGTAGTACAGGTACCTGCCACCATTCCCGGCTGATTTTTTGTATTTTAGTAGAGACGAGGTTTCACCATGTTGGTCAGGCTGGTCTCGAACTCTTTACCTCAGGTGATCCACCTGCCTCAGCCTCCCAAAGTGCTAGAATTACAGGCATGAGCCACCATACCCAGCCGATCTAAATCTTTTCGGAGCCCAGTTTATATTTTCAACCCATATGCTCACTTGGGAAAATAGGTTTCAGAAATTTTCCTATCTTCTTTGTAGAGTAGTACTTCCTCTTATTTGCGGTGTATCTACTTCCTTCAAACAGAAGGAGTTTCATCAAGTTCTGCTACTGCACGATTTGGTTCAAGAGTCCATAGTTCACTACTTCTATATGACTTGGTAAACTTTAACCGGATTTTTGTTACACTTTCTGCCCATCTCTCCATTCCCTCTGTCACTGCTTTTCATCCTTCCAGATGGATAAATAAGAACTTTCAAAGCCTGTCGTCAGGTAGAATCCCTTCTTGTCCTAAATGTTTTGATTGATGATGTCTGGAACCTTTAATAGTAAATCAGGGTCACCAATATTGCATATCTCAGTTCATGTAGGTACAAGCTGGAATTTTTGTTGTTGTTTGTTATTTATCATATTTTGGATTCAGGGGATATATGTGCAGGTTTGTTAGATGGATGCACAATGGTGAGATTTGGGTTTCTATTGAACCCATTACCCAAATAGTGAGCACTGTACTTAATAGGCAGTTTTCCAACCCTTAGTCCCCTCCTACCATTCCCACTTTTGGAGTATCAAGTGTCTATTATTTCTGTCTTTATTTCCATGTATACCCTTTATTTAGCTACCACTAATCAGTGAGAACATTCGATTTTCTATTTCTGGATTATTTCACTGAGTATAATTGTCTCCAGCTCCACCCTTTTTGTTGCAAAAGACATGGTTTCATTATTTTTTATGGCTGCATCGTATTCCATGGTGTATATGTACCCCCCTTTTTTATCCAGTAAACCATTGATGTACACTTAGGTTGATTCTATGACTTTACTATTGTGAATAGTGTTGTGATAAACATATGAGTGCAGGTAACTTTTTGATAAAGCAATTTCTTTTCCTTTGGATAGATACACAGTAGTGGGATTGCTGGGTTTAAGAGTACTCCTATTTTTAGTTCTTTGAGAAATCGCCATACTGTTTTTCCGTAGGGGGTGAACTAATTTACATGCCTACCAACAATGTGTAAATGTTTTATTTTCTCCACATCCTTGATAGACTGCAATTTTTAAAGGAGCAGATTCAGTATATCTATTTCCTTTTATTAAATAGCATTTCTCTTGTATTTCTCAGTTTAAGACAGTGAGATCAACAGTATTAGGTGATTACCACTACTAAGTTTAATACCTACATCATTAATTTCTAATGGTGGGGCCAATAGAAATAATTTTTGAAATGAGAAGTTTTGTTGAAATCTAAAAATAGTATGATGTAATCAGCATGGTTTGGGAAACAAAGCCTAGCCCATTGGTCGCTCTCTGGTCTTGGAGGCACTCTCATTCACTTCATGAAACTAGAAAGTTCCATTACATATGCTTTGAAAATCATCATGCTCACCCATTGGTCTTCACTTTAAAAAGGTGGAACTTAGTCTAAAATGCATGCATCCACATTTTCTTAATCAACTCTTTCTTTACAAAACAAATACTTGTGAAATATATCCTTTACGTCCTGTTACTCAAATAATCCCCTGGCCTCACCTGTCTATGGTTATAAATGAGATCATATACATGGTTCAGCACAGTTTACTGACCTTGTAACCCTCACCTCTTGGGACAGCAAGACCCCAGCCCTACTTTTGAGGTGTCCTTACTGCGGGTACTTCCCAGGGAGTCTCTAGGATGTTTCTTGCTTGTGTTCCGCCCACCAGTTGTGAAGACTCAGACACATTTCCTATGAGCATGAAGTGGCTCCAGAAAGCTCTCTGTGGTTCCATTCAGGCCGATGCTCTCTGAGGTCACTGCAGACACACCATACTAGCTTCTGGGTACTGCTCTCTCCTTTGCTCAAGAGTGGACACAGACACTTTCTTTAATACCCCACAGCATAGCCAAGAACAGGTTATAACAGCTAATATCACTTTTTTGGTACAGCCTTAGGTATCACCAAAAGGAAGCAATCTACCAAAATTATCCTTCAGGTGGCAACTACGTATCTTGATGGACGTTTCTCTAGGCTACGTTTTTGCCCAACTGTTGCAGAAAACACTTTGCCCCTCATATCTATTCTCTCCTTCTTTAGTTACAGAAAAACAATTTTATTCAAGATGGTGATTAATCAGGGTATATGGATATCTTACCCAGCTTCTCTTTCAGCTAGAAATGGTCACAAGACTAAGTTCTAGCTAATGCAACAGAAAAGACTGGGAAATGCCTCCTTTATGTCTTTTGTACTCCCCAAAAAAGGATGTGATGACAGAGGTTACAGCAGCCATCATGGAACATGAGATGGTCTTGAGGCTGGAAGCAGCTGCCAAGGATGGCAGAGAAGAGAGGAGATGGAGCCCCTGATTACCTACTGAAGCTATCACGGTACCTTTGGACATTTTGTTTAGGTCATTGTTATTTTGGGGTTTCTGTCATCTGTAGGCAAGCCTAATCCTGGCACCGTAGCGATGAGCCTGTCTCCTTCTCTTGTTCCATATGGCAGAGTTCTGCTTCTCTCCACCATGTGGGAAAAACCTTTGGCATGTCTGGACTCCTCAAAGCCTCTTCACAAGAGAACCAGGGCCCAGGGAGAAGTAATTCTTTGCTTATTCAAAGTCTAAGGCATAGCTGCCAACTTTTCATCTCCTGACCCAGAAGCTGCTTCTTGTCCAGAATAATTGAGAGTTATAATGAATATTCCCTCAGACCCTACCCTCTGTCCACAGGGGAATGGCCCCACCTAATCCTGCCAGTAATAAGCACATCGGGATCAAGTTACAGCCACAGTTCAGTTCCCTCATCTGAAAAATGGAGAAAATTTAAAATAAACATAAACCATTAATGGTTTTTAAAATATGCTTTTAAGTATTAGTTTTGGAATCCCTACTAGAGTGTTTCTTAATTTTTGGTTCATTTTACCCACATGTGCATTTTCTCATATGCCCAGCAACACACAGATACGAATCCAGAAATGCACACACAGACTTGTGCATGATTACACGTACATACAAATGTAGATTTTTATATATGCTCCCACATCAATTTGCACACCCTTGAACATATACTCTGGTAACTTAATTTACAAGCCCAAAGAAATATGGACTAAGGATTGGTGGATATGAAATAAAAGGAATGGACTAGATATAGCAAGTGAAGAGACCGTGCAGTTATATTACGTTAGAAGCAAAAGCAAAAAAAGTCACCCCCATGGTACTCATTTTTAATAGCATAGCAATAATGTGACTTTTTAATATTCTCCCGAGATAGGTTCAGTGAGAGGCTGATTAGGGTCATGGGACCATCCAGCGCATAGCACAGTGTTGCTGCTAAGCTGGTCTGTGTCCACAGCTGGCCATCTCACTTGCCGCTTTTTGATAGAACTATCATGAGCTACCACAAACTCCTTGTTAGTTAGCAGCAGGGAACTGCAGTCTTCTTTTCCAGACCTATCATGGACACCCAGTAAGATCTGAAATATGACTGAATGATCAGTGTACTTTGCACAGATGCCTGCCCTTCATTGGGTATGTACAGTGAAGCAAAGTAGCCAGTTGAATGCAGCAAAGTGCCAGATCAAGGAGACAGACAGTGGGAAAAGGGAGCTGAAGTTGAGATAAACATTCTTGTAAATATTTTTGGTACCTATGGATCCCCATCTATGTACCCTATATTATGTGTAGCCAATCGAGCAAAGAGATTTACTAGTTGCCCCTCCCACTGTGGGAGATTTTGCACTGAAACCCAAAGGCCAATTAATTCATCAAACCAAAGTTTAAAACCTTTATGATGAAGTTCTGGAGGAAGGAAGGTAGGAAGAAATATTTCAAAATAAGTGATTTTTGCATTGTTACATCAAAAGAGGTCCTTGGTGACCTCTCACCCCCTGGCCTGGCAGCTGACTTGAACTTATAATTGCTGAGAAGGTAAAGATGTTCTAGGATGGTATCCAAGGAACAAGACATCATTGCTTCCCTGGAGAGGCTTCACTAGAGATAGAGACAGACAGGCAGACTAAGACTTTTGTTTGAGTATCCATTCGCTTTGTTTTCCTTTTCATATTTTCTTCTTTCTCCCCCTACTTATGTCATCAACTGCTCCACTCCTTTCCTGGTGTTTGAACTCATCAAATTCAGTACTTGTTATGTGTTCACCACAGCCCAGGCCTGCTGTCATGTCGCCAAATCACACACATTTGGGTCTTTTCATCTTTCTTTATAAACCAGTCTCTCCAGTCTATTTAATCATGTTGGCAGTTCTTTTCTGAATTCCACCTAATTTAAAAATAAGCGAAATTCTCCACCCCTGTGGATTTAAAAGCAGGCGGTTACTAACCCATACAGAGCTCCTGCCTGGATCTGATGCTTGAGGAAAGATATCCTCATGCTTTTAAATTCTCAATTCCCAGTTTTTCCAAGAAGTGACAGACTGTAAAAGGCCAGGGAAGGTAGTAAAAGAGAAAAGGACCTGGCTGACCAGAGCTGAAGGCCGTTTTGATTGTGTTGGCATTTGCTTTTAAATTTTCTTTTGGTTGATCTACATATGTGATAGTCACACCTCCTACAGAGTTCCAGATGCAAAAATATGTACAGGGAACAAAGTATTCCTTCTATTCCTGTCAGCCAGCCTATCCAACACCGAAGAGGCAACCATTGTTACTTATTTCTACGTGTATCGTACCAGAAATATTTTGTTCATTTACCAAATAGGTATTTATATCTGTGTGGATGTGACTCTGCCCACCTCCATTTCCATGCAGATGATGATGCACACTATGTGTTGCTTTCCTCCTTGCTTTTTCTACTAGCAGTATATTTTGGAGACTTGGAGGATGGTCTGTATCCTGACAAATAACTCCTTTAGTACATTTTATGGCTACATAGCATCTATAACATAAATGTACTATAACTTTACAGTCCACATTAATGAGCATTTAGATCCTTTCAAATTTATATGTGCGTGTGTATACATGTTCAGGCACACACCTCTGTATGCACACACATGCACACACACACACTCACACACATATATACCCTTAACCCACTAGGGCAGTCCTGGGCTGCTGCTTATACTTGTGGAGGTGTTTTTATGAGCTCTAGGAAAATCTCAGCCATTTCTTTCTACTTTCTCTTTTCCTTATGGGACTTACAATAAACATCTTGTCAAACTTTTCACTATATTCTCTATGTCTGCTATCATCCCTTGTATGTTTTTCTTCATCTACATTTCTAGAAAATCTGTGGAGTGAGTAGATAGGAGGAAGCAGATGTGTGTGTGTGTGTGTGTGTGTGTGTGTGTATTTGTATTGTATATGTAACTGAATATTTGCATACATAAAATATATCTTATATAATACATTTTTATATATTTCTATAATTTTAAGAGACTGAAGGAAATACAATGAAAAATGAAACAAGTAAAGTCTTCCTACTTTGTTCATTGGCATTAACCACTGGTATTATGGGTCCATTTTCCTGCTTCATTGAATACTTGGTAACTTTTTAGTGGATACTAAATACTGCAAATTTTACCTTGTTTGGATGTTTATTATTTTGGTAATCTTGTAAATATTTTTGAGTTCTTCTGGTTCATTTTGGTCTTATTTTTAAGCTGTTAGGCAAGACCAGAGAAGCATATCATAGGGATATTCCCCCCCATCCATGAGCCAAAACTCTTACAGTACTTCACGTGATGCCTTGTGAATTTTGAGGTGTTTCACAGTAACTGTTTCCAGTCCATTGTGAGACGTTCTCCTTCGTCCTTTCCGATGGTTGTTTCCCAGCCTCTGGGTCGTTTGCTTGTTTACTCACACACATTTACTGAGCAGTACTGAGTTGAACACTGCAAGGGGATCCTCTGAAGATCACCAGGGTTCTCTCTCGGGACAGCGTTTTTCTCTGGTAGTCTGCCCTGTGAGCTCCAGCCGCCTTGGCCTTCCTGGACTCCAGCTCCATCTCCTCAATTTCTTGAAATTATTGGGCTGTACTGGTTTCCCCTTCCCTATGCTGTGGCCTCAAAACTCTTTCCAGGCAATGAGCTGGGGCAATACTAGGTTCATATAGTTTGTTTCCTGTCTCTCAAGGATCATTGTCATTTGTTGCCTGTTGTCTAATGCTTTTTAAAATAATTGTATTTTTTTTTCATAGTTGTTTCAGACAGAGAGGTAAATATGGTCTCTTATTCCTCATGCCTGCTTCAAAATCTTTTATTTTTTTACATTTATATCTTTAATTCATCTGGAAATTCTTTTTGATGAGATAAATATAGTTTTAATATTTTTTCTAGGGTCAGCCAGCTGTCCAACATGTTTTGAATTCTTCCCTTCCTTCCTTACCTAGTCTGAAATGTCAACTTTGTCATAAACCAAACCTTCATAGAATTTGAATCTATTTCTGAACTTTTTATTCTGTCCCATGGATTTTCCACGTTTTTATCTAATATTGAACTTTTTTACTTATTGAAGTTCCAAAATATATTGCATTGTCTAGTAAGGGTAACAATCTTTCATTTTTATTTTCAAGATTTCTCTGAGTATCCTCACGTTATTTTTATGCATGAACTACAAGTTCCTTCTTAAATATTGCATATACTATTTATTGGAATTGCATTAAATGTATAGGACATAGATGAATTTGAAGGTGGCAAAAAGAAGAGTCGGGAGAATGTAAGTTCAATCACTTCAATTTTCATAGTGAAGTAGGAGGCAAAGACACAAAGATGGGAGCAGGTAGAATAGGGTGAGATGGACACTGAAGGTAAATGATGAATGTTCCAGGGTATCATATGTGCTCTAGTGAGTGAAGTTATTGGATGTCAGGTAGGAATTGCTCTTCAGCGTATGCAACGCATTGGCCAAGTATCACAGGACTAGAAATGGAGAGACATCACTGAATATTTGTACTTCCATGTTCCCTTTCTCATATAAAACATGCTACCAATGAGTCCCAGAATTAGTATTTGTTGTTACCAAACCATGGATCTCAGTAACACAGACCCAAACAGATCTTTGCCCTCCCAAACAATCTCTTGTCATTTAATTTCTTTGAAAATGCCTGTGTCTGTGGTTCACTGTTATATCTCCAGTACCAAACATCTTGCCTGCTCATAGTTGCCATTGAATAAATCATGGTGGAACGAATGGATTAATTCCTGAATGACTTCCTTGGATTTCCACTTAAGATACTATGTTGTTATCTCTGCCAGTCTTTCTTCAGATTCAAGGCAGCCAAAAATTTAACCTGCTAAAAATTCAAATGGACAATTCACCAATTATCTGGAAATGTAGAATGTATGGTGGATTTCCTCTGCTTTGTGAACTAGTGCAATGTCTTAAACTGTTGTTTGAGAAAATGCTTCATTCAATCTTAGCCTTTTTTTGGTTTGAAACAGAGTTTTGCTCTGTTTCATTCTCCTTTCTCATCCTCTTGAGTAGCTGGGATTACAGCCATGAGCCACCATGTCCGGCTAATTTTGTATTTTTAGTAGAGACAGGGTTGCTCCATGTTGGTCAGGCTGGTCTCGAACTCCTGACCTCAGGTGATCGCCCACCTCAGCCTCCCAAAGTGCTGGGATTACAGGCATGAGCCACCACACTAGATCAATCTTAGCCTTCTTAAACCTGCTTTTTGAACTACCTAAGTTATTGTTCATGTAAGTAGGCTCACGGAATATCTAAGAAAAGAAAAAGAACTTATGGCAAAAGTGACCTGATTTCATTCAACATTCATCTCAATAATAGAGATAAAAAAGGGAAGAAGTCCACATTGTATTTTTTTTTTTATTGAGATGGAGTTTCACTCTTGTTGCCCAGGCTGGAGTGCAATGGCGTGATCTCGGCTCACCGCAACCTCCGCCTCCTGGGTTCAGGCAATTCTCCTGCCTCAGCCTCCTGAGTAGCTGGGATTCCAGTCACGTGCCACTATGCCCAGCTAATTTTTTGTATTTTTAGTAGAGATGGGGTTTCACCTTGTTGACCAGGACAGTCTCGATCTGTCCACATTGTATTAATGTGTGATTCTACATTTGGCCCTAAGTGAACTGCACACTCCGCTATTTGAACCACCCAATGGTTGTGAAAAAGAAGACTCTCTTAGGTAAAATTTTCCAATAGTTATCTGATAAATTAGATGTAAACGAGCATATGGTTTAAATCAGTACAATTTCTTCACTCTAAAACATCTTAAGGTGATTTCTAATGGAGAAAAGCAGGGTGCTCTCTTTTCAGGAATCAAGTTTATTATTCTGATAGGAAGATATTCAAGGCAGTCTTGATGCAAGATTCCAGTATTAAACAGGAAAATGAGAAGATAAAAATCAAGAATTCACTTAAATATTTTAGATACTGCCCTGATGAGACCTTTTGTAAACCATTTAGATTCACTTGAAGCCTGCTTCCCTCTTTTAAAATTTATTTTATGTTATTTTATTTTAAGGGAAGCTAGGCTTGAAATGCTTTAACACCCCCTCAGAGACTGTTTTGCTATTACATGGCCCATAAAAAGCAATGTTTGGATGATTTAAGGGGAAACGAATCAGAAATTTAAAGGTTCAGTTTTCCTTGTATAACACAAATTGGTTTTTTTCTCTCCCTCCAGATTCAATAGAAATTGCCCTTAGGGTAAAATTGTGCTTGGATTTTATTTAAACAAAAAATATTGTCTATGAACATGGAGATAGTAATGTCTATTATAAAATAATTTTTATTTTAAAACATTTAGAAACTAAATCTTACATTTTTCCATGGATCCACAAGGGATTTCCCAATTTCTGCAGAAGGAACAATTTTCTTGCATCAAACATGGTCAAATAAATTCTGTGTTTCAGAGCTAGGTGGAAATGTGATCTCAGCTCCCCAGGGGATGTTTTCATGAGGTTTCTCTCAAAAGCTATTTTAGCCTTCTCAGTTACACACCCCGAAGGGCTGATGATGGTGTAGTCTAGGATATCTCTGGAACTGGTTGGTAATATATTAAACGTGGTTAATTTTCATAGACTCAATATTTATTTATTCTTACTTTTAAAATAAGATTTTCACTTAGGCATTGAACTTGTGTGATACAAGCATTTCTAAATGGGTTAATAAGTGGCTTCACCCTCCACTGGTATAAAGAAAAATGGAGTCAACAAATTGCTTTTCTTTCCTCACTCTACCCTACTGACTGACGCAGGAAAATTCTATCATGTTTCTGGGCTGCAAGCTCCTCCTCTGTAAATGAGAGTTGTTAGATGATCTCTGGGATCCCTCCCACGGCTGATGGGTAGTGTTGGCACAAAGTAATTATTTGTGAAATGGTAACATTTATTTTTTTTGATGACCTCGATTCATGGTGAGTATTGGAATATCTTAGTTTTAAATTTATCTGGGAAATCCCATACTCATATCTATTTGGCTAATTATTAATAATCTTTGTAAAAACATGCATACATATCTTCCAGATAGTAGCATGCCATGGTAGGAAGAGCCTAGACTTCGGCTCAAAGGTCTTAGACTTAAGTCTTGCCTCATTACTTATTAGCTGTGTAATCTTAGGACCATTTCTTCATTTTTAAAAAAAGCTTAATTTTTTCATCTGCAAAATGAAACTGAAGGTAATTCTACTGGGTACCATTCTTCGTTGCAAATAATAGAATCCACTCTAGCTAGTTTAGGCAAAAGAAAATTATTGAAAATATTAGGTAATTCAAAAATTCCCCTGGAGGACAAGAGAAGCAGACTTAGAAAGTATGGGGCCAGAAACAACATCAAATCGCACTGTACAGGCTGCTCCATCGAAAACGCCATCACTGCCAATGCTTGGCAACAACTCTGCTTCCTGCAGAGACACTGTAGCTTGCATTGATAATGCTTGGAAGTAGATGCCAGGAGCTTGGCCACCGAGCTCCTATGGTCATGTTCACCTGGGATGGACACCATGCATGTTTGCCTCCTTGTAGCATTACCTTCCAAGGTTGGGCTCACAGGGACACAAAGACTCATGCTCTGATGTCAGCAACAAGGGAGCCTGGAACAGTGAGTTCTGACCCCACTTTGAAGAGTTACAATGTGGAAAATTCTCCAAACTCATAAAAGATGTTTAGAACATATTAGCCATTCTCAAACTACTACACCCAGGTGAGAATCAATGCCCCAAGTCAGACCCCCTGGGCTAAATGTGTGGTGATTACTGCCTTTTAATGTTGGTTTGCTATTTAAAAAAAACAAGGTAGATGAAACTTAAAAACAATTGCTAGGAAATTGAGATAAATGTGCTTTCTTTTTATTTTGAATATATATTACATATATTATTGTAAAATTTGTATTACAAAAATTCATGATCAGACAAGAGAAAGCAGTAAAGCATATTCAAATAGGAAGAAAGGAAGTCAAATTGTCTGTTTGCAGATGACATGATTATATATCTATAAAACCTCATCATCTCAGCCCAAAAACTCCTTAAGCTGATAAGCAACTTCAGCAAAATCTCAGGATACAAAATCAATGTGCAAAAATCACAAGCATTTTTATACACCAATAATAGACAGGCAGAGAGGCAAATTGAGTGAACTTCCATTCACAATTACTACAAAGAAAATAAAATACCTGGGAAACAACTTACAAGAGATGTGAAGGATCTCTTCAAGGAGAACTACAAACTACTGCTCAAGGAAATTAGAGAGGACACAAATAAATGGAAAAAAATTCCATGCTCATGGATAGGAAGAATCAATATTACAAAAAGAGCCATACTGCCCAAAGTAATTTATAGATTCAATACTATTCCCATCAAGCTACAATTGACTTTCTTCACAGAACTGGAAAAAACTACTTTAAATTTCATATGGACCCAAAAAAGAGCCCATATAGCCAAGACAATCCTAAGCAAAAAGAACGAAGCTGGAGGCATCATGCTACCTGACTTCAAACTACACTACAAGGCTACATTAACCAAAACAGTATGGTACTGGTACCAAAACAGATATATAGACCAGCAGAACAGAACAGAGGCCCCAGAAATAACACCACACATCTACAACCATCTGATCTTTGACAAATCTGACAAAAACAAGCAATGGGGGGAAGGATTCCCTATTTAATAAATGGTTCTGGGAAAACCAACTAGCCATATGCAGAAAACAGAAACTGGACCACTTCCATACTCCGTATACAAAAATTAACTCAAGATGAATTAAAGACTTAGATGTAAAACCTAAAACCATTAAAAACCCTAGAAGAAAACTTAGGCAATACTATTCAGGACATAGGCGTGGGCAAAGACTTCATGACTAAAATACCAAAAGCAATGGCAACAAAAACCAAAATTGACAAATGGGATCTAATTAAACTAAGGAGCTTCTGCTCAGCAAAAGAAACTATCAGAGTAAACAGGCAACCTAGAGAATAGGAGAAAATTTCTGCCATCTGTTCGTCTGAAAAGGTCTAATATCCAGAATCTACAAGAAACTTAGACAAATTTACAAGAAAAAACAACATCAAAAATTGGGCAAATGATATGAACAGACACTTCTCAAAAGAAGACATTTATGTGGCCAATAAACATATGAAAAAAAGCTTGCCATCACTGGTTATTAGAAAAATGCAAATCAAAACCACAATGAGATTATTATCTCACACCAGTTAGAATGGCAATCATTAAAAAGTCTGGAGACAACAGATGCTGGCAAAGATATGGAGAAACAGGAACACTTTTACACTGTTGGTAGGAGTGTAAATTAGTTCAATCATTGCAGAAGACAGTGTGGAGATTCCTCAAGGATCTAGATCCAGAAATACCATTTGACCCAGCAGGCTTATTACTGGGACTGCTGGATTATAAAGCATTCTAGTATAGACACATGCACACCTATGTTTATTGCAGCAGCATTTGCAATAGCAAAGACTTGGAACCAACCCAAATGCCCATCAAATGATAAGCTGGATAAGGAAAATGTGGCACATATACACCATGGAATACTATGCAGCCATAAGAAAGAATGAATTTATGTCCTTTGCAGGGAAATGGGGGATGAAGCTGGAAACTATCATCCTCAGCAAACTAACACAGGAACAGAAAACCAAACACCACGTGTTCTCACTCATAAGTGGGAGTCGAACAGTGAGAACACATGGACACAGGAAGGGGAACATCACACACCAGGGGCCTGTAGAGGGGTATGTGGAAAGGGGAGGGGGAGCATTAGGACAAATATCTAATGCATGCGGGGCTTAAAACCTAGATGACAGGTTGATAGGTGCAGCAAACCACCATGACACATGTATATCTATTTAACAAACCTGCATGTTCAGCACATATATCCCAGAACTTAGAGTAAAATTTTAAAAAATCAGGAAGTACAGAAAAATTTGTAGAGAATAAATAAGTACCACCCAATAATTCTACCAGCCAACAACTACTCTTACCATTTTGGTTCAAATCCAGACAATCATCCAATATAGCTACTATATATATATATATATATATACGTATACGTATATATATATATATATATATATATACGTATACGTATATATATATGAATGACACATATTCCTGCATCATACATATATATAATTTTATTTGTATATTATTATACTCACAATAATTACATTTGGTGTTATACTTAATTTTTTAAAATATAACATAATTAATTAATTAATTTTTTTGAGGTGGAGTTTTGCTCTGTCACCCAGGCTGGAGT
>NW_016107347.1:549814-553231 GCF_001604975.1 Cebus imitator | reverse complement strand
TTTTGAGGTGGAGTTTTGCTCTGTCACCCAGGCTGGAGTTCAGTGGCACCATCTTGACTCACTGAAACCTCTGCCTCCCAGGTTCAAGCAATTCTCCTGCCTCAGCCTCCTGAGTAGCTGGGACTATAGGTGCCCACCAACACACCTGGCTAATTTTTGGATTTTTTTAAGTAGTGATGGGGTTTCACCATATTGGTCAGGCTAGTCTCAAACTCCTGACCTCAAGTGATCCACTCACCTTGGCTGCCCAAAGTGCTGGGATTACAGGTGTGAGCCACCACATCTGGCCAAGTAATTCTTTTTGATGAATTTGTAGAAATAGAATCACTGCTATTTCAAAGTATAAACAATTGAAAAGACTTTCAAACATGCAGCCAAATTAGCCTCAGAAAACTTATAACAATTTCTACTTCCACAACATTTGGATGTCTATTTCCCCATATTATCACTGACACTAAATATTATCCACCTTTCTTATTTTGACCAATTTGCTAGGAGAAAAATATTTCATTAATATTTAACTTGCATTTATTTACTATTTATATATATTTCATACACATTTATTATCTACTTATATTTCTTTATTTGTGAGCTCTGTGTTTATATTCTTCATCCACTAACGGATTGATATTTACTTTTCATTGGTTTTTAGAGCTCTTCATAGAGACAGTAAATATGTGTCTTCTATATGTCCTCCACATACCTTTTCTTTGAGATAAAAATACATACAGCAAAGTGTGCAAGTCTTAAGTTTACAACTTCATATGCATATATCACATAACAACCACCCATATCTAGCAAATAACAGTTCTAGTGCCCAAGAAGGGCCTTCATGTTTCTTCCCAGGCAATATGTCCTGCAGAAGTAAACACTCTCCTGAAACCATGGATTAGTATTGCCTCTTCATATAAATGGAATCCTACATGGAAAGGAGCCATTATGTCTGGGAATGTCATCTATGCTGATTGATGAAAAATAGCCCACTTCTCTGAGCTACAATTCACCAGTCAGTGAAATGAAGATAATAGTAGTGCCTTTCTCATGTGGTGGTTGTGGAGATAAATGAGTTAATGCAAGTAATTATGTTATGAGCAGATATTAATTTAATGACGTAATACAAATGCTAGAACAGTGTTTGGTCTATGGCAAATAGTAATACTTCAGAAGTGTTAGGTACTAGTACTATGCTACTTGGTTACCTTTGCTAATTTTTTATTTAGAGATTTTATATTGATCATTGTAAATGAGTTTAGTCATGCCTTGTGTGTGTGCGTGCGTGTGTGCGTGTACTAGTCTTGTCTCATTTTGATATTGAGTTATGCTCATAACTGACACCTTTTACCCATCTTCATGTTCATTCCAGAAGTTCTAGAATGACCCCTTACTGCTTGTATCCACCTGAGAACACTACCAAATCTGTCTCCTAGATACCTCTCAGATCTGCTGACTTCTTCATCACTGCCTTCTTCACTCTAGTTCCTGCCTCCATCATCATTCTGCTTGTCCAGTGTAATAAGTGTTCTCCCCATTTCTAAACATGTACTCCTTCCTGTGGTACTTAGGTTAAAACTCTAAGATCCTTATCATGGTCTCCCAGGCTCTTCATATTATGCCCCTGCTTCTCCATCCCTGGCTTGCTCCAGGGATCCTCTTACCCCCTGTTCTGGACATACTCCCTGCCCAGAAACACACTCCCTAATTCCTAGCCTGGCCAATCGCTCCACATTCTTTCTCACTGAAGACTTTCCTAATGTGGAACTATCCAATAGACCTCCCTGTGTAATCATTCATCTCACCCTTCACTTTCTTAGCACTCACCTAATGTTTAATTACGCATGTATTTGTGTGTTGTTTAATATCTGCCTCTTAGCTCTAGGGGTTACTTTTCCGTTTGCCACTTTAGCTGACATAATGCTTTGTACATAAGAGTTGCTCAATCAATATTTATTGATGAAATGAGAGAGAGGTTCCCAGTTTCACTGTGGAGACAGATACGTAGACAGTAGCAGTGAGAAGAAAAGGCCAAACAGATGTATGAAAACAGATGTTGGGAGCAAAGAAAAGGAAGAAACAAACTCCACTTGCGGAACTCTCCCATTAGCAGGTAACAGAAAAGGTTGCCTGTTGATAAGCTAACCTCCCCTTGAATGTTACTCTCTCACAATTGACAATGTTGATGGCATTGTATTGCCGTTTAACACACAGGGAAGGAGCTGGTGCCATACCAGATATTAGATGCACAAGTCCCAAAGAATTGAAGGAGACAAACATTCATCTGAACTCCTGGCTCACACACAGAGCACAAAGGCAGCTCTGATGGGGGCAGACATCTCCTGCACCCACAAGTCCTGTTTATTTTCTCCTCCAGTGGAGGGGGTAATATAGGTCAGCTGCAATGGTGCATCCTGATGAATATTTATTGACCTAAAATGTCATGCTGACAGACATGTGGACAGGCAGAGACAGATTTCTCTTACAGAGGCCTCTCTTCTCTGCTCCCGTGGTTCTGACACAGCTGACATTTCCCTACATGGGTCCTGACTTTTCCAGCTGCTCCTGGGGATGCTGGTGTTTCTCTGATGGGGTCACTGAAGACACTATTCCACATTCTTTTTGGGGGGCTGTGCTGCCACTCAGCCTCTCTCAAATGGTGGTCTGAAGATGTTGGTTTCCGATTCTTCCAACCAGCATGTGCACAATCAGCTAGCCAGTCTGGATTCCAGTCTCTTCTCCACCAGCTCTTCCCCTTCCTCCTGGATTTCACTGCCAGGGTCATAGGTGGCCAAAATCCATTGTGCATTTTGAAGAGGGAAGTCCTGGGTGACACTAAGAATCATCTTTGTGATACAGAAATGGGTTCTGCTTTTGCTGTAAATACAGATGTTTGGTCACAAATGTGATCCTTTTCTCTCTTACATTCCTAATATTTTTTTCCCCATTTTCTGGTTTTTCTTTCCCATTTCTCCCATCAAAGCTGATTTTACTTAATTAATTTTTATTAGAAAAAATTTATTTCTAAATATATTGTAGGTACAAAAAAAAACCGTAAAAAGAGAATGTGCAGGTTAAAATAATGGTTTTAAAGCTACAACTCTTGTAATCACTACCCATGATAAGAGAGTTTTTTCCAACCACCCAAGAAGTGCTCTGCATGCCTGTCCCTCAAACATCTCCCCTCTTCCAGCAAAAGTAACCATTGTCCCAACTTTCATTGCAACCACTTCCCACTTTTTAAAAGCGGTCTTATCACCTAGGTGCATATCCCTAAACACTAGTTTAGCTTTGCTTGTTTCTTTTTTTTTTTTTTCCCATTTATTTATTTTATTGCATTTTAGGTTTTGGGGTACATGTGAAGAACATGCAAAATTGTTGCATAGGAACATACGTGGCAGTGTGATTTGCTGCCTTCCTCCCCAT
>NW_016107347.1:536700-549129 GCF_001604975.1 Cebus imitator | reverse complement strand
TTTAAGTGCCTTTTAATCCATAGGCTTCCCCTTCATCTCCTTATTTTCCTTACAATTTATTCACTGAAAGAGCACTTAATCTAAAGAGGTTCCTATAGCCTGGATTTAGCTGATTGCTTCCCCGCAGTAAAGTTAAGTCTGTTCCTTTAGTCTCCGTGTTTCTGATTTTATCTAAGTGCCCAATCGAGGTCCTCCTCCTCCTCCTTCTTCTCTTTCTCTTGTCTCAAAGCATTAGGACATCATGATTAGATGCTCTTCCCTAGAGGGTGTGTATGTCCCAATCTTTCTCTTTTTGTCACGTCAGTTGTCATTGAGGTTTCATGCAGTATATCTCTTAATGCATTAGGATTCCACTGATAGTTCAATCCTATCTGTGATCTTTCAATTCAATTCATCATTCATAAATTTGTTGAATTTTTTATCAGTTATTTAATTAGGCTCTTATGAAATTTAGAATACCAACCTAAAATGCAATAAAATAAATAAATGGGGGGAAAAAAAAGAATGCATAGAATACCAATTTGTGAGGATAAATTCCATTTGTCAGGGCAAACATAAATCACAGGTAGCCCTGGAATTGAGAAATAGCTTTGATTTTTGGTAAAATTTGTGAGTCCACAGCTTTCCGATCAATCTTGCGCTGCTCTGTAATCTCGTATTTCTGTTTTTCTGTGTTGAAGATCTCACCTTCCTATGTCTGGGCTTCCGCAGCTGCTTCTCTGTGTGGTAAGCATCAGTAAGATGTTTGGGAATTTTTACATTGCTGATATTAATTTTGGATGAGGTGCAATGACAAATTTCTGGTGTGTTCTTTATAGAGTAACTTGATTGAGGGCCAGAAGTCCAGTCACAAGTAGGAAGCCAAGCCACTGGCCAGCTGTTTCAGGAAAACTACCCTCTTGCCCTGTGGCGTCCAGTGAGGATGATCAGAATGGTCCTGGGAGTGATGCTGACTCAGTTTCCTCACGTGCTGACTGAATGGTATTTTGCCCGTGGCTCAACAGCTTTCGAGGCACATCTTCAATAGGATAATACCTAGGCATTTTGTGAAGTTTAACCACACAGATACCACCGTTCTTGTCACAACTAACTGGTTTTGTAGCAGTTGCAAGATGCTTCTTCTTTTTCTTTTTGACCTTGGATTTAGCAGCTGAGTACTTCCTCTTGTACGTGGCGTTTCTGGAATACATAGCAGATCAGGAATATGTACCAAATCCTCTGAAAAGGGCAGGATTTTGGCTGCAATGGGGCTTCCCCTTCTTGGCTCTTTTGACCTTGAGGTCACCCCTTTCCACTTTGCCACCAGCATTAGCCTTCTTGGCTTCCAGCTTCTTCTCTTTAGTATCCAGCTTCTCAACCTTTTCACCCGTCATATTGCAAGACGGGAAAGAGAACTCAAATTTGTTGAAATTTAAGTACCCATGTGGTTTTCATTTCTTCAGTGGCACACTTTGCATAGTAAAAACAAAAGGAAACCTTAAAAATTTTAAACTTTTATTTACCAATTTTCCAAAAGCCAGTTAGTTCGCTAGCATCCTCTGAAGTTATCAATTTGGAGTTTTTTGACAGGGGGTGGAAGTAGGGATGGGGGCAATTTTATTTGTTAAGAACACAGCATGAGATCTACCCTCAGGAAACCTTTAAGTGTACAGCACTTTATTGTTGACTGTATATACAATATTGTAGTGCAGATATCTAGAGCTTATCATCCTGCTTAACTGAAACTTTATCCCTGTTCATTCATAACTCCCCATTTCTCCCTTCTCCCAGCTCCTGGCTACCACCATTCTACCCTTTGCTTCTATACATTTGGCTATTTTGGACACCTCATGTAAGTAGAATCATGCAGTATTTTTCTTTCTATGACTGGCTTATTTCACTTAGTGAAATATCCTCAAGGTTCATATGTTGTTGCATATTGCAGAATTTCCTTCTTTTCAAAGGCTGAATAGTATTCTATTCTACATATATATCACATTTTCTTTATCCACTCATATTTTGATAGGTACAAAAATTATTTCCACATCTTGGCTATTGTGAAGTGTCTCAATGAACAGGAGAGTGCTAATATATCTTCAGGATCCTAATTTCAATTATTTTGGATAAATACCGAGAAGTGGGATTGCTGAACCATATGGCATGTGATTTAGTTCAACTTCTAATTTTTTGAGGAACCTCCGTGCTGTTTTCCGTAATGACTGGACCAACTTGATTCCTATCATCAGTGTGGCAAAACTGAAACTCTTGCACACTGTTGGTTAGAATCAATTTGGTTTTTCAGAGCTGATTTTAAGTAGTTCGATAGGCAATACTCATACTGAACTTTGATATTCCTTTGTCTTTCACACACATCACAGGGAGAGAGAGGATTCAGGGAGAAGAAACCCACAGTCTCTGAGTCAGGGGAGAAGTTAGGCCAGCAAAAATGTTGGGACCCATGCAGGAGCTCAGCAAGCAAGCAAGCATCAGAATTGCTCAGCATGACCTCTCCTCTTCAAGTCAAATACATTTGTGTCTAGAGAGGATTATGTTGGTCACACTCTCTTATAGTCAACACATGGGAAACTATTAAAGAGAGGCCTCTCTGCAGACATTTTGGCTTCCTTTTGTAATCAGCACCTGATCCTTTCTTGAGATGGGGCAATTCATCTTCCATTAATTCACGTTCCTGTGTTCAACCTCCTCCCCGCCCTCTACATTAAATGCTTCTCAAGTCACCTCAATGCTGACTGGTGTCTCTCCTTTTTCCTTTAGTAATAGCTAGGGACTGTGGTTTGGGGCTGCTTTGGAGTGTGAATTGGAGGATGAGATGAAGAGGCTGCTGTCTAGCAAAACTTTTCAAGTGAGATTAGCATTTCCAGCAGGGTCCTAATTGTCCTTTGAACAATTCTAATGGCTTCTTCTGATAATTTTGTAATTCATGTATAATTCACATACCTACAATATACTGTTTTGAAGTGTGCAATTCAGTGGCTTTTAATATACTCAAAAGGGTGTGCAGCTATTACCACTGCCTAATTCTAGAATACATTCATTGTTCCTAAAAGATACCCTGACACATTAGCAGGCACTCTGCATTCTCCCTTCCCGTTCCACCCAACTCCTGACAACCTCTAATAATCCACTTTCTGTCTCTATGTGTTTTCCTATTCTGGGATTTTTCACTTAAATGGAATTACATGATAAGTGGATTTCATATCTGGCTTGTTTTACTTATCACAATGTTTTCAAGGTGCATCTACGTTGTAGAATGTATCAGTACTTTGTTCCTTTTATGGCTGAATAATATTCCATAACATGAAATGTAGAACCTTTTATACATTTACTCATCAGTTGATGAAAATTTGGGTCATCTCTACCTTTAGGTTATTATGAATCATGTTTCTATGAGCATTTCTGTATACGTTTTTGTGTGAATACATGTTTTTAATTTTCTTGGATATATATAGCATTCCTAGGTCATATAATTTAGTTTTTTGAAGAACTGGCAAGCTGTTTTCCAAAAAAAGCTGCATCCTTTCATACTCTAACTAGTGATGCAGAAGGGCTTCAGTTTCTCCTTGTCCTCACCAACACCTCTACTGTCTGTCTTTTTAAATCCTAGCCATCCTACCTATATGACTTGGTATCACGTTGTGATTTTGGTTTGCATTTCTTTAGTGACTAATGATGCTGAACATCTTTTCATGTGTGTGTTGACCACTATGTATCTTCTTTGGAGAATCTTTTTTTTAAAGTATTACTACATTCCTAGAGAGATTTGTTTGTTGTTACTAATTCTTTCTAGGTTTCTTCTTTTACCTTAGAATATCAGAGAAAATTCAAGAGTGTTCTGCATCCTTCCCCTTGATCTCATCTTTATGTGGAGATGACTGCACAGCAGAAGCAGCAGCAGATTCCAGGTGGGGCTGAGGGTGGGGAAAGTGGGTGCTGTTCTTGTTTGTGTGATTTGAAAAAACTCCCTGAGTGAGGATAAAAGACAACCACTATGTTAGTTTCTCTTTCCTTGGGTCCTGTATTGAACGCTTTGTCCTTTGATACTATTAGGGGGTGAGGAGGAAGTGGTGATCCCAGAAATCATGTTTCTTTGTCTTGGATGAAGGAGAAGACTCAGAGAAGTACTCCACGGAAAGGTCTCTGAGGCGCTGTGACCAGGACTGGCTCCAGTCACCTCTTCCTTTGTCCATCTTCCTTTCTCCAGAGTCTCCTTCCTGCCTGGTCACTGGAAGTCTTCTGAGTGGCTCTCAGGTATCCTCGTAGAGGGGGACAAAGTAAACTTCTTAGTCTTGAGCCTTAGGGTCTCCACCATGTCCCTTAGGGCAATATAGGCTACGAAAGAAGCTCAAATATTGGCCAGGCACAGTGGCTGACGCCCGTAATACCTGCACTTTGGGAGGCCGAGGTGGATGGATCACCTGAGTTCAGGAGTTTGAGACCAGCCTGGACAACATGGGGAAACACTGTCTCTACTAAAATACAAAAAATTAGCTGGATGCGGTAGTGCTCACCTGTAATCCCAGCTACTCCGGAGGCTGAGGCAGAAGAATCTCTTGAACCCAGGAGGCGGAGGTTGCAGTGAGCAGAGGCTGTGCCATTACACTCTGGCCTGGGCAACAAGAGCAAAACTCCATCTCAAAAAAAAAAAGAATCTCAAATATTATCTGTGTGCTTAGCACTGTGCTGGATGTAGGGTAGGGAGTTCTAGAATAATAGGCTATTTCTTTTCTCTTGTTTATTCAAAAAACATTTTTTCAAGCACTTATCACATGCCAGATTCAGTGCTTCCCTGAAGGAGACCAATTTGGAGAAAAACAACTCAGAACTCAACTCATCATTTGCTGTGTTCCATGTGGATAGCCCCCAAGTGAAGCAGAGCCCCCGAAGAGAAGAGGCAAACGCAGTGTGCAGTAAAACCCACCTAGGTGCAAGTCAGGAGGAGCGGACGGTGATGCAGCTCCCAATATTGGCTGGAGAAGCTTGGACAAAGAGCCCCAAACTCAAGGAGGGAGAAACATCATTACCGTGGCATGCAGGTGGAAACCATAGTTTTGTCTTGAGCTACTACATATTTTCCTGAACTCATCTCTCACATTCTAGGAGGCTCTCTTATTCCACATGCTAAAATTATTTATGGAGGCAGCAAGTAAACTTAATCCATCAGCATCTGCTAGGAGGGGATAACTATGTTAAATATAATCTTATTAGGCTCCTTGCACCTTTCTGATGGCCGTTTCCTTTTCTGTTGGTGTCAATTGGTTCTCCATTGCTGGTTTAAGTTTTCTACTCGATAAGCAAAGGTTTTGAATTCATCTTGATTAAAACAGTGAGGCTCCAACTCCATCCCGCCAGCTTCCTTCAAAGTTCATGTATCCTCTGTATTCAGATCAGCTGCCCAAGGCACAAAGAAAGATGAGCGATGAGCTAGGACAACAGGAGGGCACGAGGCCAGATGCTTCAAGGCATTCAACTTCCTTCTTGGAATAAAATCACTAAAGGGTTTTATCTCTCTGGAATGGTTTAGGTGTGGTTGAGGGAAAAAAAAACAAAACACAAAAACGAAGAACAGAAAATTAGCAGATATTACTCAGGTCTCATCCAGCCATTTATGTTAAGCTGCACTGTCTAAATTAGACTAGGATCAATTTCTTTAAGCTGGTGGCAGCTTCCCACGGCTCAGGAATGCCCATAAATTTGGATTCTTACAAGATGTTCCATTTAGTAAGTTGGTGGGTAGGCTCGTTATGTAGAGGACGTCAGGAAAGAGAAGCTCGGACTGCTATTAAATATGTATGATGACATTTTCTATTTGTGCATCAACCACTCTATCTTCTGCCCTCATACAAGACTGCCTTCTTCTCTTTCTGCTGCCTCTTTGTTCTTTCTTTATTCTTCTTCTATATGTATCTAGCTCTGTTTCTGTGTCTACCTTTTTCTGCTAAATCAGTATCTTCCCTTCTTTGCCTCTTCCTCTTCCACTTAACTTTTTCTTTCCCATTTTCAAATGAAAGACCTGGTTCTGATACTAGTACATTTTAAAGAAGCCACTTTACCTCTTTGGAAAATGGTTCTGCGTCTGTCAAATGCAACAATTCTTAAATTTCTCTCCACTGCTAAGATTCTATGATTCTTTGAAATACCTGATTTGTTCAAATAATCCAATGTTCTTCTCCAAAAATTTCCTCTAAAAACCTGTGCAAATTGACTATGTCATGATTTATAAGCAGAGTCATAACTTAATCCCCTTTTATTTATCTTTGGGGATTTCTTTACCTAGGATATTAGAAAGTCAAACACAATTTTGACACTTCCTTTTTCCCCACTCACAATTTCAGAAGCCTGAGAATATAGTGGTATGCCTCTGCAGCAGCAATTCAGAAATTTTATTAGCGTCAGAAGCTCGGAATCTGGGAAAGAGGGAAAAAGAGGAAGAGAAAGCCAGGAAACACAATTTTTAAAAAGAATTTTTTTGTGGTATCGAACTCCCAAAGATTATTATATATAGCTCAGATTGCATGCCTACTTTCTATTTTCATGTTCCATGTATTTTCATATTCTTTCCCAGATAGACTGAGAGCATTCCTTCCCCCCAAAAAAGAATGATTTTTATTTTCCATATGGTATATGCTAGCAATCCTGGCAGTTGACCACATTTATGTAAACATGCAGAGATACCTATAAATTATTGGACTTACCCCAGTTTAAGTTTCCAACCATGTACTGTAATATTTACAGCTGTTCTTACTTTAGCCTCAGAAGATATTCTGGTCCATTTATACAGCTGATTAGTCATTTAGACTGCAGCCTCTATTTCTTACATTGTTTGGGGGTGGGGAACTCACAGATATTCACTAGAGGAACCAAGAATTCTGCAACCTGGTGGAGGTTTCCAAACCTGAGGACTCCAACTCCAAATACCAGCTGACTGTCAGTACCCCAGAGGCGCCCTGCACTTTAAGGTGACTTTGGGAGAACGTGGGCACTTTCCCAGAGTATTTAGATTGGGAGTGAGACGCCGAGAGAACAGCCTCACTTTTAGAAATCTGGGCCTTATCCAAAAGATCTGAGACTGGTTGTGGGGTGGGGAGGAGACCCTCGTGGACCTCAGTAATATCGCTGTAGGAATCCTGGCGTGAAGACTAAACTGGGCTTTCTCAATTTCCCCCCACCTATCCCTACTGCAAGTCTCATGGTTTACCCCAGGCTGAGCACAGTTCCTTTGAAGGTCCAAAAGGTGGGAAATCCGGGCCCCTATTTTGATGCCAACTTCTGGGTCAACCTGCAGGGGGCGCCCTAGAACAGCAGCTGCCTCCCTGAGCTCTTTCGCTGCAGTACTTGAGGGTTATTTTACTACTATTATTTATAATTAACCATGCAGTTTATTCACATAGCATCTTAAGCTTTAGACACCTTTTCTTCTCCCAAAGTGCCTTTATATGTTATCTTTTTTATTCAAGCCTCACAATCACCAAATAAGGTAGCCTGTATATAGAGGCAAAGTGATTTTACAGAGGTCGGTGGGAATCGGTGGTAGAGAATGGACTAGAAGCCAAGCATCCTGATTTCTAGACCTGTGCTTTTTCTGCGAGAGTTCTTAACTATGAAGATAATAATAAACAGAAAACGCTTCTGCTATTCCTTTTATTTTCATTTTCCCCTTTTAAACCTTGACATGCTTTATTTATGTCAGTTCTCCTGAGATCAGTTTTCATGAAACCCTAGTACTTTACTGGCTGTCCTCCATGCTCAAACAATGTTGAGTAGACTCTCCAGTCTTGTTCTGATTTATTCAGCAGATGGAGCGCTATTATCAATATTTCCTCAGCGTTCGAGGGGGTATTTTTGGATGATAAAGTTAGTTTCCATTTATCATCATTTTATCCCCAGTGCTGGCTTGGGAGGCTTTGATTTTTGTTATATGAATGTGAACTGTGAGATTGCATTCAACTTGTTCTGTTTTCCAAACCAAAAGAATGGAGATGGGGAACAGAGTGCAAATCTATCTGGTGGGCTTTGGTGATGAAGTGGACATTTTTACTTCAAGGGAAAGCTGGTATTCTACCAGATCATTATCCTTACCTCTGTAGAGCTGGAAGAGGTTATATAAAACATTAAGTAATTCCAGTTCAAGGCTTTTGTTTTCACTAATGCAGAAAATAAGATGCAGAGACGTCAGGAGATTGAGATCATGCAGCTACCTGGTGGCAATGCTAGAAGTAGACATCAGGTCCTTTGTGCCAGGTCTGAGGCATGAGGTCTGACACACTGTCTGGGAAACCACAGGGCTTTGCACAGACTAGGGCTGGCTACACCTGGAGAACACTCAGGGGACTGTATGTGACTAATGTGAATCAACTTAACAAACCCTGAATGAGGCCACCATAGGGAAAACCCTGCAGGGCATTGCCTGGAGCCCCACATGCCCCTGAAGGCTGCCCCATATGGCCAGGCAACAAATGCTTTTTCCTCCGTTTTGCTCTGAAGGGCACAAGAATCAGGCCTCCTGGGATGTTGCTATATCTGCATTGGAAAACCCTCTTAGGACCAAAGTCTTGATCTGGATGAATGGGGCTTGAGCTTTTGCTGTATTTCCTGTGGTAACTAAAAGAAAGGCCATGGAGAAGCTGTCCTACCAAATCACAGGAACGTGGCAGGACTGAGGAGCAGGAACACACTTTGACTGTGGAAGTCATGGAGTCCTTAAACCCAGGAAGGAGCTCTGTTGTTGTTAATGGTGACCTTGCCAGAGCCGCGGCTCAGAAACAGGAAAGAAGAAGGTGAGAGAGACCCGCATGTGGGTGTGTGTGCCTGTGTGCTGATCTGACTGCAGGGGTGTGATGTGGAGACTGAGCCCCACTGACACCAGGAAGGCAGGAATCCCTGCTGCCCATCTGACAAGAGTCCCTGCGGGCCCCCCGCTTCCTCTCTCAGAGGCAGTGATCCTGAGGGGGCGGGGAGGAGGTGAATTTGCTAAGAATAGCCATGGTCTTTAAGACTTGCCCTTTTCAAGGAATCAATAGAATTAGAAATGAGATATTAGCTCTAATCAGTCACATATGTTTGGGTTCTTAGCCCCTAGGAAAAGAATTTCTAGCTGTGGTTCCTCAGCACTTGGAGAAAATGCAATGCAGCAAGAGCCAGGCACATCCATCTAGACCTGCGGATTCGGGAGCGCCCCCACCTGTCCTCTGGAAGGCTCCGGACAAAAGCACCGCTTCTCACATGCTGTCAGTCCGTCACCTGGTCTGATTAGAAGCGGCCAGACTTCTGAGTAAGCATCGCCTATGTGGCCTTTCAACAAGTGTAGAAGAATTTCAGTGTACACATCACCCCAGGCAGAGCCAGGAAATGGAGGCTGGAGGAGACACCCTCCCCAAGGCCACCAGTCCTTTGTCTTATTTGCTTATGTTTTTGAGATGTGGAGGTGTTTGGAGAATTAGGCACATAGTGAGAGGATGTTTTGATTTTTGGTTTTGTTTTACTTTTTATTGTATAAAAATGTAAAGCTACCAGTAAGTTGTGAGAATAGCCAAATGAACCCCCATGTCCCCTTCATGTATGTTCACTATTGGTCAGCAGGTTTTTTATTTTTATTTTATTTTTATTTTTTTAAGATGGGGTTTCACCATATTGGTCAGGCTGGTCTCGAACTCCTGACCTCAGGTGATCCACCCACCTCAGCCTCCCAAAGTGCTGGGATTACAGGCGTGAGCCACCGCGCAGGTTTTAACTGCAACCTAACCTAGGTTTCTCATATGGTTTCCTGACTACCTACATCAAAATCACCCCTCAGACCCTTTATTCAGGATCTCATGGCAGCTGGGGCTGCCGTACTTTGAGCAGTTCCCCAGGGAGTATTCATGTGCTGAGACCTATGAACTATGCTTTTGTAGGCCTCACACTGAGTCAGGTGTCTGTTAATTTGCCCCTTAGTTCTTTGTGTTACCAATGAGTCTCCAGAATATTGTACTAATTGATGTCTTCTCTTTAGGTCCTGCCTTGCACTACCAGAAAAATAAACAATAAAAATCAGCTCCTTTCTTTTTCTAAAATAGTACTCTTCTACTGAGCTACTATGAATGACCCTTATTCAAACTCAATAGACCTGCAATGAAAATAAAATGTCATCTTCAGATTTTTGCCAACTTTTAGATAATTTATGATTCACCTGGAAAGTTGGCTTCACAGCCCTGGGCTTGTACTTTATTAGAAATGTCATCTGTGAATTATTTGGGTATAAGTAATGCGTGTGAATACATGCACACACACACAAAACACTAGTAGAGCTTTTAAACATCAAAATTTAAGTATTCTAAAGGAGCAAAGAAGAAAATCAAATTTGCGGAGAGATTCTAACTCCAAAGTCTAATCTACAGTTGTTTATATTCTGTGGTCTGTAGCATGTCATTTAAAAGGAAAGGAGTTAAGGAAACAGGGAGGGGCAGGTGGCAAAGGACAGGGATTGGTGTTAGGAGTGTACAGTATATTAGCTGTCGGCATGTTAAAATTAGAGTCAAGCAGCAAAGTCACAGCCAGGTAAGAGAAGGGAGCCCATCCTCATATGTGCCTTCAGATACTCACTAAATGATTCTCATACATGTTTGATTCCTCACATCACATACTACACTTTGCACCGAGCAGGTGCTCAGCATTTGAATGTTCATATGAATGCCATTCCTCGGCTTCTTCTGAAGGTGCCACTGACATAATTTTAGTGTGTAGAGAGGGCTTGCCCGAAGACCTGGGATCCTGCCTTAGGGACCCACATTATGGTGCCCCCTGTGGCTTCCGCTGCTCACCACCACCATGTTGCACAACTTTGGGAACCATATTCATTTATATAGAAGATAGTGTGAATGGAGACCCCAGAGTTGGCACCTGGCAGCTCTGACTGTGCCCTGGACACCCTCTGGGAGAAGTGCTGTGGTCAGTATGAGCATGCCTCCCAGGGCTGGCAGACTGGAAGTGTGTGGTTCATATTTACCTTCCTGTTGTCCATTCATTCACAAATGCTACTCTTCTGGTTTATGCTGCTTGTCCAGGGAATGGGCCCTCCTCCTCCCCCCGTTATCCTTGACATGTCTAACCTTGTTCTACAAGTATAACAAACCCTGAGAGTATCTGGGATGCTTAAGTTGAAGACATTCCCTTTATTGAGGTTCTAATGGAAAGCCTTAGAGTTATGGCTCTTGTAGAAATGCAGGATAAGTATGATATTTGGGGCACACACTTTTTCAATTACGGGCAGCTCAAACCCAGTATTGCTCCTCATCCATCTCAATCTGAAGGCTGCTGGGGCAGCTGCTCCTAAACATCTTTGCACACTTAATCTCAAACCTCACTCATGCAGCTTCTAAATTTTTAAAAATTAATCAAATCTAACCCTTACAAAGTATACACTCTGATTTATATGAGTTTTGGCAAACAGGCACACCAAATGAAAATGTTCTTAGTTGGAAACGACAGTGTTGGGGGAATAAGGGCTGGAGAATGATATCAGGGTACCGTGTTTTGATGGGCCAGCGGCAGCTCCCAGAACTCAGTTAAAAGACTCTAAACTTGGTGTTGTATTGAAGTTGGTATGTTCTCCCTTCCTTACATTCATTTTTGAGCCCTGCTTTCGATGACAAAAGCTCTAGAAAGTCCAGTCTCAGACGAAATGGTAACAAGCTAAGCAGAGATTCTGTTGCAGGAGCTGGAGGTAAAAATTAGGGAGGTGGAATTATTTCTGGCTCGGGAGCTCGTCTTCTGGAAAGTTACCATACTGCACAACGTCGAGGGCCCAGAGATGCCAGTGAATTCAGACTGACTGAAGCCACTGCTGTCCAAGAAGGTCTCACATAATGAATCAATGTGGCACCGGTCAGTATAGGATGGTAACACGTACGTAGGCCTGGCGTGAGTTCATTGTGCGGAGTTACTATGCCATTGTAAGTATTTCCCTGCAGTGGGCTAACCTTGGTCTTGACCTTAATTTTCAGCAAACTTTAAGCTGTCCTATAAAAAGCACTGAAAGCTGAAGCCTTTTTGCTGACAGTGCTCTCCTTCCTTGCCGTGGGTGGGGGACTGACAAGAGTAGCCAGGCTGGCTAAGTGAGCTGGGGCTCACAGCCGAGTGCCAGCCCCAAAAAGAAATATTCAGTGATAAATAAAGGCAGAAGCCTAGTTATGCAAATTAGACTGTCTGATGGATAGCTCTGGCTTATTTTTTAAAAATTTATTTTTAAAAAATTATTTCCTAAATGCTTATTTTATTTTATTTTTTTATTTTTTTGAGATGGAGTTTCACTCATGTTACCCAGGCTGGAGTGCAATGGCGCGATCTCGGCTCACCGCAACCTCCGCCTCCTGGGTTCAGGCAATTCTCCTGCCTCAGCCTCCTGAGTAGCTGGGATTACAGGCAAGCACCACCATGCCCAGCTAATTTTTTGTA